>NC_135076.1:29945462-30045462 GCF_051107435.1 Chaetodon auriga
GCTTGGAGAGGCAGGCGGCGGTGGAGCAGCGCCTGCGGGTCTTTTCTCGGGGATGAAGGCGTCTTTGTGGGGGCGCCGTTCTGCCGCCGTCACACTCAAGCGCTTTATTGACCAGTGAAACAGTGAACGACTGTTGGTGACAACAACAGCTCCACAGCAACATGAAGGAGGCGTCATGTGATCTGAAAACATACACATGACCGGTGGCCACGTTAACCCCTGAAGTCAACACAGAGCTGCGTGTGTGTGTGTGTGTGTGTGTGTGTGTGTGTGTGTGTTACAGTAATGAGGTTAATGGAGTCACATGGTCTCATGACTCTGACAGACACTCTGTGGATCTTTGTTCTGGTCACTTCTCGTCTCTGAGCTGTTTCAGATCTGACAAACTTGTTTTTTTCCAACCAGAACTCACTAAAAAATGGACTTTAAGCCGTCTTCATGAGGTCAGATGAGGACCACATTCATACGTTCATCTACAGTCGCTGTGAACAACAACAAGCAGCAGCATCTCTAAAAGCTAAGCTAACGTTAGCGTCACATTATCACGCTCAGTATGACGCTAACGTTGCTGCTGTGTGTGTTTGTTGATGGTACATCAGCAGGAATGAGTTCAGGATGCAGCTCACTGTGTTCATGTGTTCATGTTAGCAAACAGTCATTGAGTCAAATAACTAAAATGAAAACAAATCAAAGTGTTTTTTACTGCTGCAATCATGTGTTCATTCATGTTCCTGCTGTAGATGTTTCAGCTTGAGCTCATTGAACTGCTTTATATCCTGTTGGTGCTTTAATCCACAGTGATGCATCAGATTCTAGAAGATCATCACATGTTTGCAGTGAGGCAGAAGTATAAAATACAAATACCCCAAAAAAGTACAAGTACGAGTGTTAAATGGCGCCCACGCAGCAGTCAGTGCAGCGTCAGGTGAAGAGGACGGTCAGGTGGTTAAAACATGGGACAGACGACATGCTGTCCATCATGAAAGAAGGCTTGATGTTGACATTATGTAACGCATGTGATTGGTTAGTCACACTGTCACATGCAGCCTCTTCAATGCCTGCCTTTGTGTGTGTGTGTGTGTGTGTGTGTGAACGGACAAAGGGCTGTCACAGCCAATCAGAGGTCAGTTTGTCCCCTGCAGCTGTTTTGCAGCAGTTGGAGATCGAGACACAGATTGAGCTCTGAGTGTGTGTCAGAGGCTAAAAATAGAAGGGGGCGGGACACTAACAGTTAACTGACATGAAGAAGAACCACTGACGTGTCCTTAAACAGCAACTCAGAGGTGAAGCTGGGACACACGTCTGCGATCTGAGGTCGACTCAGTGAGTCCAAACCAGGACGAGGACACGGAGACCAAAGAGGAAACAGATCAGCACAAACAGAGGACAGTGTCTCACTGCAGACACACTCAGCCAATCAAACGCCATCAGTTCTTTATGGACATCCCTGAAGTCCACAGTCCACAGTCCACGGTCCACGGTCCACAGTCCACAGTCCACGGTCCACGGTCCACAGTCCACGGTCCACGGTCCACAGTCCACAGTCCACAGTCCACGGTCCACGGTCCACAGTCCACGGTCCACAGTCCACTGTCCACAGTCCACAGTCCACGGTCCACAGTCCACAGTCCACAGTCCACGGTCCACGGTCCACAGTCCACTGTCCACAGTCCACAGTCCACGGTCCACGGTCCACAGTCCACAGTCCACAGTCCACAGTCCACAGTCCACGGTCCACAGTCCACAGTCCACGGTCCACGGTCCACAGTCCACTGTCCACAGTCCACAGTCCACGGTCCACGGTCCACGGCCCACAGTCCACAGTCCACGGTCCACGGTCCACAGTCCACAGTCCACTGTGGACCAAAGGTCACAGTCCATCTGGACCAAATGTAAAATTTCCCCAGACTGGTGTGAAAGATAATACTACTACTACTACTACTATTACTACTACTACTACTACTAATAATAATATGTTATTTGAAAGATGTTACTGATACAGCAGGTCATGTAGAGACATGACCTTTGACCTTCTGATCCTATGTAACGTAAAATCATATCATACAATAAAACAGATGTTTTGACAATCACGACAGAAATGAAACAGACTTTTATTTTACTGTCGACGCCTCACATCATTCAGAGTGTTCATGAAAAGAGCAAACATAATAAACATGATGATTATGATGAAGACGATGATTATGATGAAGATGATCATCTCCGTGATGTTTTCAGTCCAATCTGTGCGTCTGACGTCAGAAACTGAAAGTTCTGCTGTCTCGTTAAACTGATCCTAACTCGTCTTTAACGAGCCTCTTAATTGAATCGGAGACTCATCATGTGGATTAATGAGCGTCCAGTTAGCGTCCTCAGTATGTGTGTGTGTGTGTGTGTGTGTGTGTGCGCGGTAAGCCGCTCAGACATCTGCTGTGTGTGTCAGCAGTGTGTTGGACAGTTTGGCTTGTGTCACTGTTTGGTTTGGAGGATTAACCCTGAACCGTCAGCTGCTGAGACGTCGCTTCAGGATCCTCTGAGCTTCAGCACCATCGAGTTTCTGAACAGTTTGGTGGGAAAGTTTTGATGAAGTTCTTGTTTTAGTTCAGGTTTCAGGTCTCAAAAAGTCTTAAAACTTCAGTTATTTGAATGAAGTTCTGTTTTTCTGATTTCCACTTTGTCACTTTGTGTAAATAAAGTTTTTGGTGGATCCTCTGGAGACCAGGACTGTCAGAGACCAGGGCTGTCAGAGACCAGGACTGTCAGAGACCAGGGCTGTCAGAGACCAAGACTGTCAGAGACCAGGACTGTCAGAGACCAGGACTGAGACCAGGAGCCTCCTGCAGCTCAGAAACTGTCAGTGAAACGTTACGAGCTTCTTTTACTGGACAAAAAAATACAGGTTTGTTCCAAATGAGCTGTTCTGCTAGTTGGCACGACAACGAGGAAACATGTACGTGTGTGTGTGTGTGTGTGTGTGTGTGTGTGTGTGTGTGTGTGTGTGTGGAAATCGAAACAGCAGCTCTCCTCATGACTCAACATTGTCCAGACGCTGTTTGAAGGTTTTTAAAGTTTGTTTTTACAGGCTACGCACACACACACACACACACACACACACACACATACACTGAGCAATGGAGCATTCTCGGTCCCCCCCCCTCCGACCTCCATCAGCAGCTGACCAGGGGATTCCCAAACAACGCTCCGTTGCCATAGGAGATGCCGTAGTCCTGTCACCGTGGTAACCTGACAAACTCAGAGTACGTGCGCGCACACACACACACACACACACACACACACACACACACACACACACACACAGAGTCAGACCTGTGCATTGTGTTTCCAACACACACAGCTTGTTACAGAGGCTTAGCCCCGCCCCCTCGGTCACTGTTGCCATGCCAGTCAAACTCACCTGTTCACACTGAGCGTCTACCTGTGCGTCAGAGTCCTGCCTCTGATCATGTGACGTCCACACCGAACAGGAGAAACCTTATTGATCTGCCTGTTTACATGATCGGATCAGTTCCAGGTGTCTGACCGCCCGCCTGCAGGTGAGGCTGGATTTCACACCTCACCTGGATCAGGTGACAGCTCACAACCTGACCTGGTTTGTGGAGCGTCTTCACAGGTTCGCACATGCTCAGTGAACTGCTGCACATTCTTCAGTCATCCTTTCATCCCTCTCGTCATCAGTCCTTCTCTCTGAAACAAACAGGCTGGTTGATGACATCATCACGTGTTCATGACCAGAGAGGAAACGCTTCACATCCTGGACTGAAGAAGGCCACGGCGGCTCAGCCTGGAGCATTTCAGCCTCTTCTGATCACATTCTGTTGATGCTGAAGAGACCAAATAAGGAAGGAGGCTGTCGCTCAGAGACCTGAAGGAGACGACGTTTACTGGAAAGATCCACACTGAGCAGAGACAAACAGAGGAAGAGCGAGAGGAGGTCAAACACGTCAGGAATGTGAGGAATGAGGCCGACACTTCTCTGGAAGCAGGACTTCCCCTCCTCTCTCCTCTGTCTCTCCTCTCCACTCCCTCTCCTCTCCCCTCTCTCTCTCTCCCTCTCTTCTCTCCCTCTCCTCTCCTCCCTCTCCCTCTCTCTCTCTCTCACTCTCTCCCTCTTCTCTCCCTCTCCTCTCCCCCGCTCGCTCTCTCTCTCTCTCCCTCTCCCTCTTCTCTCCCTCTCCTCTCCCCCCTCTCTCTCTCTCTCTCTCTCTCTCCCTCTCTTCTCTCCCTCTCCTCTCCTCCCTCTCCCTCTCTCTCTCTCTCACTCTCTCCCTCTTCTCTCCCTCTCCTCTCCCCCCTCTCTCTCTCTCTCTCTCCCTCTCTTCTCTCCCTCTCCTCTCCCCCCTCTCCCTCTCTCTCACTCTCCCTCTCTTCTCTCCCTCTCCCCCCTCCCCCCTCTCTCTCTCCCTCTCTTCTTTCCCTCCCCCCCCCCCTTCCCCCCCCTTCTCTCGACCTCCTCTCTCTGACTCATGATAAATCCCCAAAACTCGAGCAGAAATCTAAAAATCTCTGAAAACATGAAGTCAATGAAGAAAGAAGAAGTTTTCAGGTCTGTGCTGAAGTAAAAGTACAACAGTATTAACATCAGAATATATTCAAAGTGCCAAAGTACTGCGGAAAGGTCCAGTTCAGAGTCACATTCATTACATGACTGTGTTCTAACTGTGGATGCATTCATGTGTTCATCACTTTCATGCTGCAGCTGGAGCTTAATGACTGTCTGACTTGTAAAAGTAAAAGTATGCTTACTGTAAGAACTGTACTTCTCTCCATCACTGCCCTGTAAAGCCAACAGTAAAGGTCTGTGGAAGGAGGCGCAGCTTTACCTTCACGTCTTTCACTGTGTCGGAGTCATTCGTGTGTTTTATTTCTGTCCGTGTCCGATGCCGCAGCACGGTGTTATTTAGTCCACGTCCCACATCGATACAACATCTTCAGCTGCTTTCATCAGGTTGTATCTGGATGGCCTGATGGCGTCCTGGTACAAACACTCTTTTTCTTCTGCAAGTTTAGAAATGATCTCAATCACTTTGTCATTTTAATCTCAGATTCTGTTTTCAGACTCTGTACCGTCTGTCTCTGTGTGGACGTCCCCTCACCAAACCAGCAGATCAATAAAGATCGATAAATCTGAAACAGCCACTGTGAGCCAGACACACAATCACCCAGCGTCAGTGAACGCATCTGACCGCTTACTGCAAACTGTCTGCTTTCATTTTCCTGTCAGGGAGCGCACACACACACACACACACACGCACGCACGCACGCACGCACGCACACACACATGCAAGCACCAATGAAATAACAGCACATGTTGGGACAGAACGTCACCTGGACTCAGTTCAAACCAAATCTGCAAGTTTGACAAAAACAAAGGTACAACTTAGAAAAATAATACACACACACACACACACACACACACACACACACACACACAAATGCTCTGTGCAGTCGTGTGTGTGAAACACTAACCTGTGGACTGTTTGTCCTGGGAAACGATCACACGTCATCACACAGGAATCCAGCAGTCTGTGCTGATCTGGGTGCAGCCGACTCGCCTGCTGCAGAGTCCTGCAGGAAGAGGTGAGAGAGCAGCCGAGACCACTAGACGCCCCCCCTCTGCCCGTAGACCATAACCCTCCAGCATGACTAATAATGACCCATGATGCATTTCACCACTGACACATTTCCTTTGTTTAAAACAGTCAGCAGAGTTCAGCACAAACGTCTCTTCATGGTGCTGACGAGACGTTCAATGACTTTTCTCTTCAGTCATGTTACAAAGTTCTCCAGAAAATAAAGCATTAAAGTTTATTAACGTTCTGGTGGAACGATGAATCACAAAAGTGATCAAATTTAAATATCAATAAAACATAATTAAGATAAAACTTTATTCATCAGGGGAAACTGTTGTGCTGCAGCTGCAGGAGAAAGCAGGAAGTCAAACCCACAGAGACGAATTCAGAAAAAAAAAGAAGTCGTGACATCACTTCCTGTCAGGCTCTAAACTTCTGCTGAAATAAGACATTAAAAACAGTGTCAGAGGTTTTGACCTGCAGCAGTTTACCACAGACTGTCCCAGAGAGTGAGACATGGAGCTGATGTCAGAGGTCGCAGCACCTCCTCCCTGCTCCCATGATGCAACAGAAACGAGAGCAGCAGTTTGTTTCTGTTCTGAAGAGGCTTCTCAGGAAGTCCAGTGGTTTCGGTTTTAGAGTTTCACAGGAAGATCGATGGGGGGGATTTCCTCTGAATGACTGGAAATACCAGGAAGAGGAGCGAGGAGGAGGAGGATCAGGAGGAGGAGGAGGAGGGTTGGAAGATGCAACAAGCTGCAAAGCACAAGACCCTCCATCACTGACTGTTCACCTGTGGCCTCATGGGAAATGTAGTGCAGATTAGCAGCTGAAGATCTAATTAGGTAGCTACTGAAGCTAACTGAAGCTAAGTGTAGCGTTAGCCTGGCTGTGGCCGTCAGCAGGAAGAGGCGGAGTCAGGTGAGTCAGTCACAATCTACTGATCCAGGTCCAGTTTCATCAAGCTTCAGCTTCACTCTCATTTATCTGCATATATACTACACGTGTGTGTGTGTGTGTGTGTGTGTGTGTGTGTGTGTGTGTGTGTGTGCGCAGTGGGAATGGGGGTAAAGATGAGGGGCATTAGAAGAACAGATCAGAACAGTTCGTTTATACGCAGAAAGAGAACAACATAAAGACATCAGGACCAATGAGGATCTGTTAACAGGACTGTGTCCAGGATCACGCAGTGTGTCCTGCAGGACTCGGCGGTAAACGTAGGGATCAAAGCTTCGGTTCATAGAACAGGTCATGTGACCGTCAAACAGCAGCCGAGTGGCTGCTGGAGTCATGCTGTCACTGTGAGCCTGCTGAGGACAAGGACTCAGAACAAAGACGGCTTTGTCCTGCGGTGTCCTGAAGAGAACCGTCCACACACACTTCTTGTTAATCTTCCTCTGAGGACGGATGATCAGATGACCTGCTTCAACCTTGGCCGCTCGCAGCGACTCAGCGAGCGGCGGGAAACTCTCCGTGACTCGTTAACATCGGTCTGATGGAAATCACATCTTTAATTCAGGTGGAGGTTGGAAGCAGCAGGACTCAGAGCAGCTGGTTCGCTCAGAAGAGGCTTCAGAGCACAGATCGCTTCAACACACGCGCATCGTCACTTTACTTTGGCGAACTTTCACCCACAGCTTTGCACCTTTGACCAATCAGAATCTGCCCTGACAGAGCTGGTCCACCACAGAGACCTGGTTCTCTACAGAGACCTGGTCCACCACAGAGACCTGGTTCTCCACAGAGACCTGGTTCTCTACAGAGACCTGGTCCACCACAGAGACCTGGTCCACCACAGAGACCTGGTTCTCTACAGAGACCTGGTCCACCACAGAGACCTGGTTCTCTACAGAGACCTGGTCCACCACAGAGACCTGGTCCACCACAGAGACCTGGTTCTCTACAGAGACCTGGTCCACCACAGAGACCTGGTTCTCTACAGAGCCCTGGTCCACCACAGAGACCTGGTCCACCACAGAGACCTGGTTCTCTACAGAGACCTGGTCCACCACAGAGACCTGGTCCACCACAGAGACCTGGTCCACCACAGAGACCTGGTTCTCTACAGAGACCTGGTCCACCACAGAGACCTGGTTCTCTACAGAGACCTGGTCCACCACAGAGACCTGGTTCTCTAAGACCTGGTTCTCTACAGAGACCTGGTCCACCACAGAGACCTGGTCCACCACAGAGACCTGGTTCTCTACAGAGACCTGGTCCACCACAGAGACCTGGTTCTCTAAGACCTGGTTCTCTACAGAGACCTGGTCCACCACAGAGACCAGGTTCTCCACAGAGACCTGGTTCTCTACAGAGACCTGGTCCACCACAGAGACCTGGTCCACCACAGAGACCTGGTTCTCTACAGAGACCTGGTCCACCACAGAGACCTGGTTCTCTACAGAGACCTGGTCCACCACAGAGACCTGGTTCTCTAAGACCTGGTTCTCTACAGAGACCTGGTCCACCACAGAGACCTGGTCCACCACAGAGACCTGGTTCTCTACAGAGACCTGGTCCACCACAGAGACCTGGTCCACCACAGAGACCTGGTTCTCTACAGAGACCTGGTCCACCACAGAGACCTGGTCCACCACAGAGACCTGGTTTACAGTCGGTGAGGAGGCAGGAGGACGTCACACTGACACTGCTGTTAATACACTGAACTCATTTTAGCCTTCAAGCTAATGAGGTGATGAACAAAATGATGACGCTCCACCAATGAATGAGCAGCTGTGGTGGATTCTACAGACCTGATTGGTTCTCTAACCGGACTGGTTTCCTGGTAACTGGTCAGTGAAGGGTTACACTGAGCTCTTATTTCTCTCACATTCCTCCTCTTTCTGTCTGCATGAACGTCTTCAGTACTCTGCTCAGAAAACACTTTGTTTTGTTTGAAATTTAACGATTAAGCTTCGTCCTGCAGGACATTTCCTGTCCCAGCACATCAGGTCTGTCAGTGAAGGCACTCGCTGTTCTGGGCAGGTGAACAGTCACCAGTTACAGCTAAATAAAACCACATCATTAATCAGAGCAGCAGGCCGCGGTCTGAACACGCTGTTCCTGCAGGAACTCCTGGGGCTCCAAAAACTGATGATGAGGACGATGTCTGATAAAGAAGGAAATAAGGAGCTCAGTGCAGGAGTCATCTACTCCTGCACTGAGCTCCTTATTGCTGCATTGTTCCCACCGTCAGTCACTGAGGTTCAGTATTCAGCAGGTTCATCACTGAACAGCTTATGGTCTCTATGTTTAGAGACATTTAACAGCCTGCTTCAATCACAGACTTCAAGGTGGAGAGACCGCTGACCACCAAACCCAAACATCTCAAGACCAACACCCCAACCTCAACTCCCCCTCCAAACCGAGAGCTTAGCAGCTCTGCTTGAGCGACAGAATCACAAACACAAAGTCTTTTCTCGTCAAGCTACTCGTCAACCAAGCTACTCGAGTTTTAGCTGCTAAACTGAGACATCAGCTAACCTTGATAGCATTATTTTAGCTGTTAACAATGAGCCATTAGCTAACCCGAACCAAACGACTGCTAGCTGCCATGCTGAGCGTGTAATATCTAAGTATATCAAACTCGTTGTTTTACTCGTTGTTAAGTGTGAGTGTGTTCAACAGGAAGTGCAGTGATGATGGTTCTCATAACTGTAATACTGGTGTTATTGTTCTCCAGGGAACCCGGCCTGCTGTCTGTCTGCAGGCTCTGGGACTCTCAGACAGGCAGCAGCTGGTCCAGCGAGGCCCAGCACCCCCGACAGGACGGGGGGTGGTTGTGATGCGGGGGATGGGAGGCTGAAGACGCCCAATTAGCAGCCAATCGCGTGTTTATAATGAACCAGCCTGGGTGAGTCTGCTGAGGCCAGATTGCAGAGCTGCAAGTGGTCAGAAAGAGTTTGGAAACTGTTCGTCTTTAACATCTGTCAGCTGAATACTCAGTCAACCAACCGGAGCGAGGGGAGCGCTCTGTTTGTACCGTCAGTTTCTCCACACTAAGACCGCGTCTCCCATCAGCCCCTCCCCAGCCTTAATGAGAATAAACACGCTGGAGGTGATGGTGACTTTCCTTCATCAGCCTGCACGCGTTCCACCATCTGCTTCAGCAGAAGATTCTCAAAGAGACTCAGAGCTTCAGTCACAGGTTTCATTGACCTGCACGAGGACGTCAGAGTGCTTCACATGTGATTCTTAGCAGTGACTGACGTGTTCAGGCTGAAACACAGACACACACATAAAACACATTTCGCTCTTATTCTCATAACACTTCAGTGTTTTCTCATAAACACTAACTTTGTGCTCTTCGTCTCTTCTAACACTGCTCCATCTTATTCCTCCTAACAATCTTAAATTCTCGTTCTTTATTGAACATTGTGAACTTCGTCCCTCTGATGGGACACATCTCTCACTTTAACGTGTCATCTTTCTTGTAAAATGCTGCTTTGTTCTCATAATATGACTTTATCCTGTAAAACAGTAACTTTGTCATTAAATGTTAAGACTTAAAACAACTTTGATATTTTTTTGTCATTCTCTCATCGTAGAACATTTTTGTCAGTATGATGACAAAATATTGAATATATGTACTGAATATTTGTACAGTTACAACTTTATTCTCATATCAGAGCCTTTGATTTTTTTAATTACAATCGCATGTTGACAATGTTCCAACTTTATTCCAAAACTCTCAGAAGAGTTTTTCCAAACAGGGGTCCTTGTAGTCCACATGAGACTGCTGGACGCCTTTTTCTGCTTAATTAAATCTTATCTTAAATCTATTTAAGATAAAACTTAACGGTCCCATGGCGGGGAAATGAAGCTGTTACAGAGAGCAAGACTAAAAAGGACGATTGCTGCTCTGACGGCGTCTTTCAGGTCGTACGTTGCCACCAGCCCTGTTCACTCAACACTTTTGTCAGAGCTACAAACGACAGCAGTCGTCCGATGAGCGACTGGACGGGAATCAGTGAAGCGTGCTGATCACATGACCCGGCCTCAGGCTGCTGGAGTGACGCGAGGTCGAGGTGGTCTGAGGCCAGCAGACACGATTCCTGAAAGCAGACGCTGATTGATGTTCCTGCTGGTGGTTTGTCTCATGGTGATCACACTTTAACCTCCGTATCACTGAGTGTTACACACCAGGAGCATGCAGTGGTGTCTGATGGGACACCTCCTCCTGCTCCTCCTCCTCCTCCTCAGAGACGTCGTGACATCCAGGCATCCATGTTTTGACTGCTGGCAGCTTCCTGGACTCTCCTGCTGGACAAAGATAAGATCAGAGAGACCTCGTGTTCAGACTCAAACCAGCACTGAATGCTAACTGCTAACCGCTAACAGTCCAGTGTGAATCACAGCTGATTGATCTTCTTCCTCTGAGCTCCAGTAAAACTCCTCAGTGAGCCTCATCACCATGAACACACACACTGTAGTTTATTCTGACTGAGTCACACACACACACACACACACACACACACACACACACACACACGCTCACTACAGCACCACGTGGATTCATCCGCCGCTGAAAGTAGTCCCTACAGATGCAGTCGTTTTTTTCTTTTTGGCATCTTGGTCCCAGATCTGGACTTCGGACTGGACGGACGCGCTGATGGATGCTGGTGAGAAACAAATCTGTCCCAGCATCGTGTCCAGTCTGAGCGTCTTCCCGTCTTTGTCCCGGTGAGAACTGGGCGTCCTCCGAGCTCCTTCAGGATGACAGAGAGACTGAACATGTAGCCTCGACCCTGATCTGTCCTCACACTCCGTCCTCCTGTGCTGTCCTCGGGCAGCATGTTGTTGTCCTCATGTGAACACCGCTCACTGCAGCTCTCTCAGGGCGACTTCCAGGACACAATGGTCTTTTGTCCTGGAAGCAGTGAACACTTCCTCTCCTCCTCCAGCACAAACGACCTGCTGACAAGAACAGGACAAACTGGGACAAAAGTCAAAGTGGACAATGCTGCAGCTTGAAAAGTGAATTATTCGATCATCTTAGCGCTGGTTTGTCAGGACGGACGAATGGATGCTGGCCGACGTTACACACTGTTTACACACTCAGATCTGATTGATCAGGAGGAAATCAAATGTTTGTCATTTGCATACGTGTGAAAAACAGCAGACGAGCTGCGTTAAAGCTCACATCGGACAGTTTGATGAGTGTTTCTCTCAGTACAGTTTGAAATATGATGAATTAATTATTGTTTTGATTTTCTCCTAAAACTGAAAAGGTTAAATCCTATCTCAGATTCGCTGCTGATCTCATTCCCGCTCCCCAGAGGATCAACACATGACCGTTCTGTAGCGCCACCTTCAGGCCAAACCTTCAGGACCTGTTGTGTGTTCCTCATGGTGGACAGTTACATAACTCCTCTGGAAACGTGACACATGGTGGTCTGCCATTGGCTCGTCGGTCTGTGGGAACAGCCAGCCAATCATCTGCCTCCCTCACAAACACACGGACAGTCAGCTAACCAATGAGACCAGAAGACAAAAGAGCAGAGGACACCCTGCGAGGTGGACAACAGGGACGTAGAGGCTGAGTGAACATCATCAGCTGAGACGTCTCGTCTGTGACCTCTGCAGCCTGCAGGAGGCGCTAACACAGGAAGTCTGAGTCCTCTCCGTCTGCACTTTCCCAACAAGTTTCATAACGTCTTCTTCTTAATGCTTCGAGTTTCTGCATGTTTGAAATACTGCGCACACACACACACACACACACACACACACACACACACACACACACACACTCTGACCATGTAAGGCTGTGCTGCCTCAGTGTCTCTGTCGTTTCTCGTGAACACTCTGTTCCTTCTGCAGCCTCTCAGGCCTGCAGATGTCTGGGAAACGAGCCCTCCTGGCATGTGACAGGCCTCTGGATCTGGATCTGGATCTGGATCTGGATCTGAGTGTAAAACACTCTTCGCTCTGTCTTCCATTTGATGCAGTAACATGAGGACACACTGCTGATGTTCCTCAGGTGAGTTCTCTCTGTTTGTGACCTGAACTGACAGCACGAATACACCTGCTGTATCCTGAGAGCGCCGCACCTGCCGGAGCTGGAGCGCAGGTGCACGAGTAGCCAGGGGCTGAACCACTGACCCTGTATGACCTGCTGTTCCACCCTGTAAACTGCATCGCTCCATTAAAACAGCTGCGTATGACCAAGGAGCACAATGAAAGGACCACGCTGCTCTTTTATTCTTTTAAATCCTTCACAAACGTTTCAGATTTGGTTTCTTTCCTTCAAGGCAGACGTTGATTTCACTGATTGATCATGAAGAAAACCTGCTTCACTGTCTTTGATCTAAAGCAGCAACAGATTCCAACCAGACAGAAGACAAGCAGCAATGACTGCGCAGTGTGACTACGACCAACAGCAGAACGACTACGACCAACAACTACGACCAACAGCAGAACGACTACGACCAACAGCAGAACGACTACGACCAACAACTACGACCAACAGCAGAACGACTACGACCAACAGCAGAACGACTACGACCAACAACTACGACCAACAGCAGAACGACTACGACCAACAACTACGACCAACAGCAGAACGACTACGACCAACAGCAGAACGACTACGACCAACAGCAGAACGACTACGACCAACAACTACGACCAACAGCAGAACGACTACGACCAACAACTACGACCAACAGCAGAACGACTACGACCAACAGCAGAACGACTACGACCAACAACTACGACCAACAGCAGAACGACTACGACCAACAACTACGACCAACAGCAGAACGACTACGACCAACAACTACGACCAACAGCAGAACGACTACGACCAACAGCAGAACGACTACGACCAACAACTACGACCAACAGCAGAACGACTACGACCAACAGCAGAACGACTACGACCAACAACTACGACCAACAGCAGAACAACTACGACCAACAGCAGAACGACTACGACCAACAGCAGAACGACTACGACCAACAGCAGAACGACTACGACCAACAACTACGACCAACAGCAGAACAACTACGACCAACAGCAGAACGACTACGACCAACAGCAGAACGACTACGACCAACAGCAGAACGACTACGACCAACAACTACGACCAACAGCAGAACAACTACGACCAACAGCAGAACGACTACGACCAACAGCAGAACGACTACGACCAACAACTACGACCAACAGCAGAACGACTACGACCAACAGCAGAACGACTACGACCAACAACTACGACCAACAGCAGAACGACTACGACCAACAGCAGAACGACTACGACCAACAGCAGAACGACTACGACCAACAACTACGACCAACAGCAGAACAACTACGACCAACAACTACGACCAACAGCAGAACGACTACGACCAACAGCAGAACAACTACGACCAACAGCAGAACAACTACGACCAACAACTACGACCAACAGCAGAACGACTACGACCAACAGCAGAACGACTACGACCAACAGCAGAACGACTACGACCAACAGCAGAACAACTACGACCAACAGCAGAACGACTACGACCAACAACTACGACCAACAGCAGAATGACTACGACCAACAGCAGAACGACTACGACCAACAGCAGAACGACTACGACCAACAGCAGAACGACTACGACCAACAACTACGACCAACAGCAGAACGACTACGACCAACAGCAGAACGACTACGACCAACAGCAGAACGACTACGACCAACAACTACGACCAACAGCAGAACAACTACGACCAACAACTACGACCAACAGCAGAACGACTACGACCAACAGCAGAACAACTACGACCAACAGCAGAACAACTACGACCAACAACTACGACCAACAGCAGAACGACTACGACCAACAGCAGAACGACTACGACCAACAGCAGAACGACTACGACCAACAGCAGAACAACTACGACCAACAGCAGAACGACTACGACCAACAACTACGACCAACAGCAGAATGACTACGACCAGCAGCAGGTGAACTATCAGTCTGTACAGAAACAAGTTAAAAATAGAGAGCTAATGATTAGCACCGCTAAGCTAACATACTAATAATGGGAGTGTGTTAGCAAACAATTAAGACTTCTTTAAGTGTGTGCATCCTCCAAAAAATGAATGCTGGCATTAGCATTAGCATTAGCATTAGCCAAACCCTGAAAGCACACAAAAAACTGACACATACAAGGGGCGGACAAAATAACAGGAACACATTAGAAAATATGTGCGAAAACCACAAACTGCAGACTGAAAGACCCAAATTTTCTGGGGTGTTAATAAAGTGTTATCTTATCTTATCTTATCTTATCTTATCTTATCTTAGATATGATCACCAAACTGCTGCAGAAACATGGTCTCTGAACACATTTTACTGAAAGGTTTAAAGGGCCAGTTCACCCAAAACAACATGTTTTCCTCTCCATGACCCAGCACCTGTGTGTGTGTGTGTGTGTGTGTGTGTGTGTGTGTGTGTGTGTGTGTGTGTTATCACATGTCTTGCTGTCAAACTCATTGAGTCTTCTTCTCAGGTGTGAGAGTTTTCTAGACCTTTGACCTCCACCGCACACAGTGACACCCACCACACACCACCACCTGACCTCAGCTCCTTCCTGTCATGGAGGGGGTGGGGGGGTCAGCAGGAAGTCAGGAGGAGCAGAAAGGTCAAAAGGTCAGAAGTAAAAACAGTTTTCCCTGTCGTCTTCGTCTCTCTTCCTGTTTCACTGGTGAAGTTTCAGTCGTGTGTGTGTGTGTGTGTGTGTGTGTGTGTGTGTGTTTAACCTGCAGCCTGCAGATATAATTAGCTGTTACTCACTGTTGACTCCTCTGTGTGTGTTGACTGTAAATGTATTTGAAGTCAGCGTCAGTGTTTGAGTCTGTAACACGACAAACAACCAAACCCTTCAAATGACGAGGAGCTGAAACAAACCACCGAAAAACACTTCGAGACAAAAATCTAAAAAGTAAAACAAAGAAAATAAAACTACTCAAAACAGACAAACTCCTAAAAACTCAGTGAAACCAAAAGGCCATCATCACATCAAGAAAACTTTATTTAAAATGTAAAAAAAAAAGCCTCCAACATTCATTGAAATTAGTTTTATTTTGATGGGTTTTAGAAAAGGAGGTAGACTGTGAGGAGTAGAGGCTGGAGAATATGGAGAGGAGGAGGGGGAGTACAGAAAATGAAGAGGAGGTGTGAGGACAAAGAGACAAGATGTAAACAAAGTGTCCATAAAGATGTGCAGAAGAGGAGGTGTGTGGTTGAAGGAGGTGGTGCTGCTCCTCCTCTCTGCATTCTGCTGGTGTGCAGGTCAGAGAGGGGAACTCCTCCTTCCCGCCTCCACACCCTGGTTAAAGCCTCCTCCTCAGCCCGACTGCTGTGCTCCTCTGAACCTTCACGGGGTCAGTGTACTCCATCAGGAGGTCGTCAGGTGGTGGAACAGCTTCAACACCTCCTCCACCCACAAACCTCTCTGTGGTTTGTTTACCGGCTGACAGTCTTCTTCTTCACTGTTAACTCAGCTAAAATGGAAGGTGTCACCTGATCACATGACCAAAACAACCAGGACCAGGAGCCTCTAATAGTGCTCCATGCGAGGAGGAGGCGCAGAGACGCAGCAGGAGAGGAGGAGGAGGAGGACGTGCAAAGAAGATGAAGAGGAACAGAGAGGAGACTTAAGGATAGAAAGAGGAGGTGTGAGGTTGAAGGAGGACATGGAGCAGGTGGAGGAGCACCTCTCTACCTCCTCCCCTCCTTCCCCTCCCAGTGATCCCAGTAAGATGAATCAACAGGACAGAGCTGAGTCACAGACTACAGAACATCCTGCTGCAACATACACACACACACACACACACACACACACACACACTCAGCTGATTGTGTCAAACACACATGTGAATCTGCACAAAGACGTCTGTCTGGACGGCACGTTACCTGAAACACACCTGCAGAAACACACAGACACAGACACACAGGGACACACACACCACACACACACACACACACACACACACACACACACACACACACACACACACACACCTACACAACTACATCATGTTCAGAAGATAAATACTTTCACATCTTCAAAGTGAAAACAAAGGTGAGGCAGACATGTGACATGAAACATGGCTCCAGTGTTCACTGCACAGACTAAGGAGTCATAACCTCTGCTCACGCTCGCTGCAACTGACTCAGGACCAGCCACAGGTGTCCTAAACGGGCAGGGTAGTGGCTACACCCATGTGACACAGGTACATGAAGTGAGTCTAAGTGACTCCTCTCTGAACGACCTCTGAGTGGACGGAGAGCCACAGAGACCTGGTTCACTGCAGAGACCAGTTCACTGCAGAGACCTGGTTCACTGCAGAGACCTGGTTCACTGCAGAGACCTGGTTCACTGCAGAGACCAGTTCACTGCAGAGACCAACTTTCCACTTCTCCACAGCCAGCAGACATTTTGACTTCTTCTTTATTTCCAGTGCGTATGTGTGTGTGTGTGTGTGTGTGTGTGTGTGTGTGTGTGTGCGCTGTATTAAGTATATGTTGTATTTCACACTTGCTCAAAAAAAAACTTGTCCTGGAGCGAGTCATTAGCTCAGAGGAAGGCAGGAAAACAGAAGCACGCTGCTAGCACGCTAACACCTGAGTCATCAGATAAACATCAGGATCAGGGAGGAGGAGGAGGAGGAGGAGGAGGAGGAGAGGGGAAGAACGTTCACACCCTCATGTTACTCATGTTAGCCACGTTAGCATGCTGGTGTTTCCCGGTGCAGACGGACAGATCAGAAGGGGAGGAAGAAGTTTTCTCTGAGTTTTCACAGCTTCACATGAACACAGCTGGCTTCAGTCCGCCGAGCTGCAGCGTCAGCGTCAGAGTGCAGCTTCTTTATCCTCTGCTCATTAATCCACTCGCCACCTGCAACTTTTCTGAGTATCCACATTTTCATCTGTGTGTTTGGAATTAATCGCAGCAAAACTGCCAACAGCAAAGCAGGATTCTGAATTATTCCAAGACATTTCATACATCACAGTCACGAGCAATGATGAACGCAGCTCAACATTTACCTTCATCCACGTCAAGCATGAAGCAGCAGAAAATGGAAAAGTAAAGTAACTAGACTTTAGACGACTTTCACTGCTTCCTTTTTCTCTGGTGTGTGTGTGTGTGTGTGTGTGTGTGTGTGTGTGTGTGTGTGTGTTCATCACACTCTGGTAGGAAACAGAATTTATGTCCAGTGTTTGTCGGTCTTCTTCGTGGTTCTGTGTGTGTCCTGCTAACGAATCTGATTGCTCTTCAATAGTTTCTGTTTCGTTCTATTATTGTATTTAATTCGCATAAAAGATCATTGATTTTGGATGTTTCTCTTCATCCTTCATGTTTTAACACCAAGACTCCAGCACCACCTCCTTGTTGTGGATTATGAAGCTCTGATAGTTAGAAAGATAGTTAGATTAATTAATGTTGTTTAATTAATTAGCTTTTAATGGAAAACGCCATTTAGAAATAAGCACGAGTAACCGAGCTAGCGTGCTGCGAAGGACTGCTATCACAACAGTGTGTGTGCTACATCAATATAAATGCAGTAAATTCAGACTTTACATCTTTGATCTGCCCTTTGTTTATGTGATCCAGACCTAAGTTTCTGGCTCTCTTTGGATCTTATTGCTCAGTTTGTTTGTCTCTGATCCCCTGGATCTGGATCTAATGGGTCTGCTCTCTGAAACCTCAGAACCAGAACAGACGTGGTTC
Organism: Chaetodon auriga; assembly: GCF_051107435.1. NCBI lineage: Eukaryota > Metazoa > Chordata > Actinopteri > Chaetodontiformes > Chaetodontidae > Chaetodon > Chaetodon auriga. The sequence continues at coordinate 29,963,778 of NC_135076.1, forward strand.
TGAGATCCAGGTCCCTGCAGAGAGCAGTGATTTCTGTGACTGTACACTCATTTGGTGGTTCATAGCTGGAGGGAGCTGAGGCGCGCGTGGCAGGAATCACTTGTTGTGGTTAACCCCGCCACAATAAAAGCACGCCCCTCCTCTGACTCTGGTCTCCGAGCTCTGTCAATGACTGTTATTGCACCGTCTGAGACTTTCATCACTTCACTTGTGCAGCTGAGTCACTCTGCGTTCAGTCGGCTTCCTGCTGTCCCTCATCTTCCCGCCAAGCGTTGGTGAGTAACTCCTGTGTGACTCCACTCGGGACCCCCCCTCACAGCCAGCTGCAGGGTGGAGGGTGGGGGCGGCTGGAAGGAAATGAGAGGTTGAAGCAGAAAGAGGCCGATAAGGAAAAGACTTGAGTTTCCTGTGATCTGGTTTACAGTCTGGAGTCAGAACAAAGTCTGTGGTTTGGATAGAAATGAATGCAAAGTGAGTGTGGACCTGAAAGCAGTTAGTGGAGTGCTGAGTAAACCCCGAATGCTCGGTTTTATGTCCAGATTCCACTTTTTTAATTAGCAAAGGAGGTTCATGACATTCATTATCACATTAAAGCTTCAGTGTGTCACAACCGGCCACCTAGCTGCTGCTAGCTAGTTAGCTCAGAGCCGTGCAGCTCGTGGTCCTGTTAGCTGACTGAAGTTTACCTGAACGTCAGCGCACAAGAACCGGACTCAGGACCGAACACAGAGACCGACGGTGACCCACAGTGGCTGCGACCTGGACCTGGACTCGACCTGGTACAGATCCCAGGGATCTGTTGGCAGATGTCAAGTGGACAGATCCTTTTCATTTTCTTTGGACAGCAGGAGTTCCGGCTCTGTGGGGCATGATGGGAAAGGGCATAAAGGTCACAGGTTTGACCCCCGAGCTGGAAACCCTTTGGTGTCACACCTACACCTGCTCATTTAACATCATCCACCACAATTCTGATTTAATGCACACAAAGTTTCAGTCAAAAGAAGCAGACTGTACAAACCCAGCCGTGAGTCATGTGTGTGTGATGGACAGAAATAGATTATTTCACTTTCTGGCTCTGCTGATGACTCAGAGCGTCACTGCTGTAGATTTACACCTCGCCGCTTCCCATCAGCTGCAGTTTGTTTTCAGGATTAAGAAATGGCCGTTCGGGCGTCCTGAGAGCTTCCTGCATTCTAGTCATTTCTGTGGTTAAAAAGAAAAAAAAAAACGCTGCAACAGTCATCAGATGCTGCTTCATGTCATTTCTGTCAGCACCAGGAGGATTCTGGGAAATGTGCTGAGGATTTAATGGCACGAGGTTTCATTCTGCAGGAGTCAGCTCGATTTCCCAGATGACACATCTCTGCTCTCTTTTAACGTCCAAAACATGTTTCTGACTGGAGCTTCAGTCGCATCTGCGTCACATCACGTCATGAAGGAAGATTTAAAAACAGCGGCGTGGAGATGCTGTGGCTGCGTTAGCGTTAGCTGCAGGGACAGCGATGCTGCCGTTGTTCTGCCTGTTGGTCCCCATTAAATATCTGCACAGTGTACCAGCATGGACGTCTCTGTGGCCTTCAACGGCCCCACTTACTCCTCTAATGTCAGGAAACTCACAGGCTAACTGTTAGCATGTAAACACACAACGTCGCATGTACGTGTTAGCGTGCAGAGCCCGCCCGAAAGAACATCTGAACAGAACCGACCATGTGAACATCCCACCCAGCTGTTCTCATGTAAAACTGTTTCCAGAAAGTTCGGGAAAGCAGAAATGTTGCCATGAAGAACAAGCAGCTGCTGCTGAATAAGCACTTTAAATTTTCAGTAAATCAAAGGAAGTTTGGAACATGAGGCCGATCAAAGTAAGAATGACGCCTCAGCTTGAAAACTCTTTAACATGAAGGGGAATCGTTCAAGTAACCTTCAGCTTTGAAAAGTGTTTTAACCTCCAGGGAACGTCGTGAAGGAACGCTCAGTAAACTCCAGTAACCAAAAAAATAATGTTCTCAGAATGTTTTGGGAACCAAACGTTTGTAGCTGCCTGCTGGAGTTCACCGACACTACAACCCTCCACCCTGTCCTCCACCCTGTCCTCCACCCTGTCCTCACCACTCAAACCAGCGTTTCTCTGAGACGCAGACACACAAAGATCCAAACACTTCAACAGTTTAATGAAGTCGAGGTGAAACAGGAAGTCAGCTGGTGGATAATCTGAACTCACTCAGCAGAGACATAACACAACAAAACACCAACTGAACAATAAAGTCTGCACGCTCGTCTGCAGGGGGACAAAGAACCTGCACACAGGTGGAGACACAGAGGACTGTAAGTACTGAGAGCTCTGATTGGATAATGGAGAACAGGTGATGATAACACTTGAGGGAACCTGAACAATGACAGGAAGCATAGCACATGGGAATGCATGATGGAGAGTTACTACAAAATAAAACAGGAAATGCACCTCGCCCAGCATTCACAGCACAGTTTGTTGAGAAATGACCTTCTGTGTTTCCTCCTGAAATACAGACCTCACAAATATGAAATATTTGTATATAATAAATAAAACATCACTGCGATACTGTGTGTATATGAGGAGGTCCACACACACACACACACACACACATACACACAGAGCACACTAACAATGTGTTGTTGGCAGATATTAGCATTATCAGCTTGTTAAAAATTACCTTGTGTTTCAACATAAATAATGAAAAACTTGAATCAGTGTAGCACGTCGACATCTGAGCTGAAACTTAAACGCTGTTCAGCAAAACTCAGTCTGGAAGATTTGAAATCACATTTCACAAAACAACACACCTCAAATCACTTCAGTTAGCTTAGCTGAGCATCAGATATTACACAGCATGAATTCTGCTGACTGTGAAACAGATTCCTCCCAACTTTTAGAAGCACTTAGCTTTAAGCCTGCTAGCTTGTGATGCTACAGGACGTCCTGTTTACCTTCAGACAGACTTAGCAGGTCGCTAGTTTGAAGCTAACGGTTGCTGAGAGCTGGGACTCATGAGGAGCGGCTGCAGCTCAGTTCAGCTGTTTTATTGTGACGGGCTGATGTCAGCAGAGCAGAGGGTCTGAGCGTCTGCTGGATCGCAGCATGTTTGTCCGTCCAGATGTTCTGCTGTTTGTCTGGACTCCAGTCTGTGTGTGTGTGTGTGTGTGTGTGTGTGTGATTAAACACACTTCCTGTCTCCGTCTCTGTTGTGTCTCTCAGTCTGGGTTTTCCCCTCTCTGACTCACTTTTACTCTCTGCTCCTGAAATCATCTCGTTCACCTTCAGCATGAATCCAGCTCCTTACAAAACGTCTCCAGATGAATCGATTCTTGTGTTTCAGCATTTTGTTGCTCTTTGTGTCGTTTTCGTTGCATTTCGTTGTCTCTGTGTTGCACTCTGACGATGACAATAAAGTTGAATCTGATCTAATTTATCAGGAAACACTCGTTGAAGCTCTGCGTGTCTTCACACTGATGTAACCTGAAAGCAGGACGCTCATCTGTCTGACCACCAGCTGAAATCAGTTCTGTCTGAGTCTGGTTTACTCTCCATAGGAACAGCAGCTGAGGCTCATGGGTATTGTAGTATTTAAAGCTGCTCAGCAAACAGAGAAACAAAGTGTAACTTGTTCAAACATGAACCTGCAGTCAGGCCTCATGATGCTCAGAGAAACACTTCAGGAGGCATCAGCTGCTCCACACCTCCGTTTCTTCTTCTGTGGTCTGAGTTTTACAAACTTCCCGTGTCTCCAGTCTCCTGCTGACGTTTCTCGGCTTTCCTCCAGGTTTTCGTCTCCTGCAGGCTCTCGTTAAGAAGGCTGCTGTGACTCAGCGGATTCATCTGTTTGGTTTCAGGTGTTGAGTCCAAACAAGTCCTCCACCCGCCAGCCAGCCAAAGGACGCAGGCGTGGAGTCCAAGGAGAGGAGTCGGGGCGGAGATGTCCAGAGAACGAAAAGGACAGAGGGACTAGAAATGTCTTTCTTCATGCAAATAAGATGCAAACGTGATGCAAAGGAGCTGCTGCTGCTGCAGGGAGACGCCTCCTCTGCACAGAGAAGACAAACAGACTTTAACTGCAGCAGATTTGCATCAAACTGCAGAGACGAGTCCAAACAGGACGAGACACTGAGTCCTGTGGTTTCACTGAAGGGGGGCAGGCCTCAGTTTCAGTTAGATCTCCTCATTAAGTCTCTCTGTTAACAAACATTTGTAGTTCACTGACCCCTCCACCATTCAGGCCTCCTGTTTCCACTGTTAAACTTCTTTGGCATCTTTTTCAGGACTGCACACAGTTTGGTTCAGTTTTAGTCTTTGTTTGATCCAGATTTCTGTTAAACTTCTACTCATGATCCAAACATCCTGAGAGATTTTGTTCCTCTGCTGACGTGAACAAAAATATCAGAATCTACTTAAACAGTTTCCGTCCAGATTTCCAAAAATATACGTTTTTCTTAATGTCACCGACTGTCAGCCTATCAGACGGAGCCGCGGTCGTTTGTTCCACCTCAGCTCCACGCTAACTCCGCCCGTCTCGGCCTAAATGAGGCTTTCTGGCTCCAGACATGTGGTAAACCCAAAGCGCAGACTTTAATCCGTCTCTCCAGAAACCAGAGGGGGACCACACAGGCTCTGCAGACTGACTCCCACACCACATTTACAGACAGTGATTCAGGCGTCTGAGAGGTGTCTCTCCAGCACCAGGGTCCACTCACAAATCACTCGCTTTTAAAAGGTTTTCATTTTCAGACTCTGCAGAGTTTCTTTGAGCTTCTGTCTGCACTGATCCAGAGTCAGTTTACTGTCTGCAGATTTACACTGTGTCTGCTCAGTCAGTCCACATCACAGACCGCAGGCCTCATCAGCCATCAGACCTTTTCCATAAATGGATTTTCGTCTCGTGCTCGCTGCAGCCGGCCGGGCAGCAGAGCTGCTGCTGGATGGTTTTCTGGGTGTTGCCGCTTGGCTGCATTCCTGCCTGGAGGAATGAAAGGAATGCAGCCGGCATGTGACAACACCGACGCGACCGTCAGACTCGCTGCAGGGATGGAAGCTGTGATACATGCAGTCACACAAGCACAAGCCGCCATCTGTGGGACCCAACCTGTGGCTCAAGACCCTGACAGGGGTCACAGGATAAATCTGGGGGTCCTCAGATGATGATGACAAAACATTAAAGCAGGAAAGTCAAGCCTTTGCACATTTCCTCTTCCTCGTCTTAAACAGCTCTTCATCCTAACATGTTTCTTGTCTTCTTTCTGTTCTCTCACATGTTTACTGTGATGCACCAAAATATCAAGTTTCTGGTTCAGATTTCTGAATGCAGCATTTTAACAAGCCGCTCTGCAGGAAGCAGGCGGTGCAGTAACGTCGTGTAAACCTGGTTCCAGCGCAGCGTTCATCATTTTCAGATAAACAAACAGTCCGTTCATGCAATCCTGCAAACAGACGACGAATGAATGAATGATGTCTGTCGTCCTGCAGGTCAAAGAGGGGACGCTGGAGGACAGAGACCCTGAGCAGCTGCTGGAGCCTCCAGAAACCTGCTGACAGGCTTCGCTGCTGCACCGTGAAGCTCCACACAAACCTTTCAGTCACGTGAGGCTGACACGTCCAGCGCTTTGATCCAATTATGGAGGTTTTCACCCAATTTGTTCCCATTAAAGTCTGATCTGAGACCAGTTTAGATCCTCTGAAAGCTGTGGGTTGATCTCTGTGCTCAGACTCAGCCGTGGGAGAAGTACTCAGATCATTTACTTCACTAAAAGTAGTAACACCACGGTGAAGAAATACTCCAAGTAAAAGTCCTGTGTTCAAAACATCACTGAGGTGAAAGTACAGGAGTGTCGTAGTCCATCACCCTGATGTTACTTAATTATGTCTTTTATTTATGATCTGAATCTGTAAAGTAACTCAAGTTAGCAAACAAAGGAAGTGAAGTAAAAAGTACAATATATACCTCAGTGGACAGTACAGAGAGTAGAAATACTCCAGTATACCCGTACCTTAAAGCTGCTGCTGTTTACTATGAAGCAGCTTCACGTTTGCTGGTTTTAAATGTGTTTCTGAATAAAATCACTAAGATAAAGAAAACTTGATGTCTCTTCCAGCTGCCCCCCCACCCCACCCCACCCCTCGACCCCCCTCAGCGGGGTCAGCAGCTGGCGGCAGATTCACACCTCGAGTCGTTCAGAGCTCGAGAAAGCTCAAACTCAGAGTGTGAAACAGGCGTCAGCTGAAGGTCAGCTGCTCCGATCAGGAATCACTTCGGATGATGGAATAAAGTTGATAGAAATACTTCAAAAAGTCACATTAAAGTCACGTTATTACAGATCTAAAGAAACACCTCACTGATGACCTGAAGGGAAGCAGAGCAGGATGAGGACGGAGGTCAGACCATGAAGTTCAACAGCAAACAGAAGGAATGTGAAGAATGTGGAGAACCGTTTTCACACCTGAACACACCTGAACGCACCTGAACGCACCTGAAGGACGAGCACTGCTGATGATTCACACAGTTTCAACACAAACTGTTTTATTCAGCCGCAGCTTCGTTGTCCCTTCTCTCCTCCACCTTTCATTTTATTTCTTCTCTTCTCCTTTAAAGGAGAATTAAGGACATTAAAGAGGTGAAAATGTGTTTTTATGAATGTGAATCTGAAGAAATCAGGTGGGAAAGAATAAAATCTGCCTCTCTGGCTGTGATCCAGTCTGCTCTCTGTACTCTTCGACTGTACTGAAGTACAACTTCCAGGTACAGCCAGCTGAGCACTTTCTGCTTCTGCTCCGCTGCAGTTCAGGCATAAATATAGTACTTTTACTGCACTTCATTTATGGTGCAGCTGTATTTACCTTTCAGACAGTCAGATTAGAAACTGGAATAAAAACCAGCAGGTGTGAATAAAAAAATGAAAATGAGTTTAACATGAATTCAAAGTGCTGAAGCTTCACAGCGAACTGTGACAGAGTCCATTCTGCAGTACTGCTGATAATACTCTGTACTCTGACTGCAGTAAAAAACTGTTTACAGCGTGAAGCATCTGCACACACACACACACACACACACACACACACACACACACACACACACACACACGCATGCATGTGCAGTGTGTTAAACAGCAACAGGTGATCAGCGGCCGCTCAGCATGCTGGGAGCTCTGGGGTCGTGCCCTCAGCTGATCTCTGACTGTTTCACAGCCCTCAGGTGAGCGAGCACAGGTGTGCAGTCCGAACACTCAGGTGTGTGTTGCAGAGACTCGGAGCTTCACTGAGCAGCACAGAGCGAACCAGCGGACAGTAGACCGTCTGACTCCCTGAGCTCGGTCTGCCGGGCTGCCGCAGGACGCCGTTTGTCCTGTGAGCAGATCAGCCGGCGTGAAGCCTCCCAGCAGCTCAGACGTGTGCTCACGCTCTAATCTGAGCCGGAGCTCAATGGGTTTTATTGGCTGCCTGTCGGATCCGGCGCTGCAGACGTTTGGGTGGGCCTGTGCGGGAAACAAGCATCTGACTCAGCGCCAAACTCCAGTCAGGATTTATCATTTTTGTTTATGAAGATGACAGTAATTAGTGCAGGTTTACCTGCAGCTCAGGTGGACTCAGCTGCTCCGTGTTCATTTCCACCCTGACATTAAAACACCTCCGACAGAGAGAGGACGGGTTGTTCAGCAGGAGGCTGCTGCAGCTTCACGGTCACAGCTTCAACTCACACGACGCTTTACGAAAGAAACAGCAGGTTCATGTCAATGACACGCAGCAAATACTCTTCGTCACTAAAGACGAGGAAGCATCAAACTAAAGGTGGAGGGTTCAGAATAAACTGACTGAGCTGAGGTGAATGAGGTTTGTCAGCAGGACAGGTCAAAGAAACAGGAAGTAGATTTATTGTGAAAATTGGCCGTGTCCACATTGTAATCTTAGATTCATTTGACTTTGGCGGAATATGTTTGCGTTGTTTGTCGTTGTGTTGTGACGTGATGTTTTGTTCCTGGTCGCGTGTCCTTCTCCTCCTCAGATGAATGCGAGCAAGATGTGACCGCGAAGTCGTACGAATGCAAACCAAGTCGTCGTTACGGCTGCAGAACCATCAGAACAGAAGTTAGATTTCAGACTTCATCGTAAAACCTTTCCTTTGGTTGAAGGATTGAAGTTAGCCGAGTTAGCTCGGGCTAAATGTCTTCATCAGCGTCCTGCACGTTAGCATGCTAACAGCCAAGCGTGACCATCATCTGCTGACCACGCAGGCGTCACGCCGCTCGTGTCTGTTCGTACGTGGCTGTTTGGTAATGTGACACGACTACACGCCCTCCAACGGGTAGAAATACATCAAACTGTGTAAAAATTATGAAAACAAAGTCCAGAATCTCTGTATCGTTAAAATGACCCAGTTAATTAATGAAGAACAGCTCTGACACGTGCACAGCTGGACCGCAGGAGTCTGCAGGGTTCATCCTCTGGGGAGCGTGAACGGCTGCACTGAGCTGCTGACACAGACGTTTGAGAGGAAGTGGTGTGAGACAACAGGAGGGAGACGATGTGAAAGTGAATCAAACAGTTCAGACTGCAGATCAGTTTACAGCCTTCATGCTTCTGCAGAGACGCAGCCGTCCTCCGTCCTCCGTCCTCCGTCCTCCACCCTGGGTTTCTGTGACGTGTTGTCTGAGGAAGCTGACGGTCCCTCCTCTCCATCTGGCGTCAGACCGGTCTGACATTTGGACCCGGGCTATTTAAAGTGGGCCGGCTCTGGTCTGAGTCAGGCCTCAGAGATGAAGAGTTTCGTCTGTCGGCTGCGTGTGTGTGTGTGTGTTTGCGTGTGTGTGTGGGTCGGCGTGGCGCTCTGTTTGCGTCTGTCGGCTGCAGGGCGAAGCCTGAAGTCTGCTGTGGGTGTTTTCTGACTTTACACTCCAGAGTGACTGATGAAACCAGCGTGAGTCACACTGAGGCTGGGTGTGTGTGTGTGTGTGTGTGTGTGTGTGTGTGTGTGTGTGTGTGTGTTGTAAGGTGTGGGATCAGATTGCTTCTTTGTTCTGGTCATATTTTGGGATGAGCTGTTTAACGCTGCACGCTATCTGCACATTCTCTCCTTCCCACTGCAGAGACACGCCTCGCATGTGTGCTTTCACAACACTGTGTGTGTGTGCGCGTGAGTGTGTGCTCACGTGTGTGTGGTGTGTTCGCATGTGTGCGTGTGTGCGTGTGCGTTGCTCTGCAGCTCCTGCACACTGAGGAGTAAAGGTACCGTCTGTGTGGAGTGTCTCCTTTGAGAGCGGTAAATGATATTTGTGACGTTCTGTGTTCGCAGATTGAAGAACAACGTCGACTCTTTAAACATGTTCATCTCTGCAGCTTTAACAGACCCTTTTTTCTGGGGGGTCGGGGTCTGCTGGGACACGCTGTGGTTGGAGCCCGTCCCTCTGCAGGGCGAGGCCGGCGGCGACGGTGGTTTGGTGGTTTTGGGTGTGAGGAGGGTCTTCAGGAGCTGCTGCGGTGTGTTTAGGGGTCGGCTGGAGGAGGGACGGGTGGGGGCTTCACGGCGGTTGAGGGTCTATTATAGTCTATTTCTGTCTGTCCTCCCCCCTGATGTCCAAACAACGCAGAGAAAAAACAGAGGAGGACGGGTGGAGCACTACGTCATTACTTTTACTGAACTACTGTACTCAAGTACAAAGTCAAGGTACTTTCCTGAGTATTTCCATTTATACTTGGACCAAGATGAAGGTCACTCAGAGCTTCAGGTAACGGTATGGAAAGGCGTTAAGCCTAGTTTACGCTTCTGCGTCGCGGCGACGCCGTACCTACGGCGTACACCCGACGCCGTCACTGAGCATTCATAGTTCTGCGTCGAGGGAACGCGTTGCTCCACAATTCACCACCAAGCCGCTAGGGGGGTGTGGCTGTGTCTTTGTATGGTTTCGGGGGGCTCTTGTCGGATCCCCGTGTTTGGCGAGAATTCCCTCCACAAATTGTTGGCCATTTGGCAGTCTTTATACTGCCGCGAAGAGGAGTTGTAGAGGTGGTCGTACTTGCGTACCTCCTCGATAATTCTTTCTTCGGCTTGGTCCATTTTTTCTTGTAGCTCTCACCACAGAAACTTTGAAAATGGCGGTGTTGTTGTGCTGCGACCATAGGACTGCGGCTGAACCGAAAATAAGTTCTGAGCGGACCAATCACAGTCCTCGATGTTCACGTCACGACGCGTCGACGCGACGCATAGTCAGGATTTTTTGGAGGTGCGCGTCAGGCTACGGCGTAGGGTCCGCGTAGGGGTCTGCGTCGACGGCGTAGGTACGGCGCCGACACGACGCAGAAGCGTAAACCAGGCTTTACTCCATCACTTCCTGTCACACTGCGATTGGGACTTCTCTCCCCTCCATTCAGGACACTGCACCTAAACGCTGCATGTCCTGTGCCGAAAACATCATCAGGGACTCTTCACACCCCCACCATGGTCTGTCCTCCTGCTGGCCTCTGGAAAGAGGTCCTGCAGCATCCGGTGCAGGACCTCCAGGTGCTGCAGCAGCTTCTTCCCTCAGACCATCAGACTGCTGAACTCTAAATGAGCATCTTTGCACCACTGTAAACTTCTCAGGTCATTCTTCTCAAATGCACTTTAAATAAATCTTCCTGCTGCTATTTTTGTTTTCATCTTAGTGTATATTCTGCTGTCTCATTCCACACACTGTCTATTCACGCACTGTATGCATCATAATACTCCGCTGTTTTATTTTAACATACTTAACAGACCTGTACACGTTACTACACTCTCTCTCTCTCTCTCTCTCTGTGTATACACACACACACACACACACACACACACACACATTGTACATATATATATTCTTCTTCAAACATTTCAACCCTGTGCTGAGCCTGTTCGTTCGGTCTACACTTGCTGTCTACTGAATGACAATAAAGTCTAAGATTGTCCGGCTGTGTGTGTCCGTCGCTCCGCTCAGGTGTGTTACTGTCTGCAGGTTGAATGGAGGCGTGACTCGGAGTGAAACTGAACCCTGATCTGCCGAATGAAGAACACCTTGTTACACACCACAGAAGAAGAAGCAGGTCAGGTGTCGTCCCAGCTGGAGAGGACGGACCTGAATGCCTTCATCCTGTTTGTTTGCTCCGATCGTCTGATTGGCTGCGACCGTTACTGCTCATTAAGTGGGCTGGACCGACCAGGAGTCAGAGTCTTAGGGGACACTTTGTTTGGACTCCACAGAACCAGAGATGAGGACTGATGCTGGTTGCATGTCTGTGAGTTTTTGTACCTGCAGCAGGAACTCTTTGGTCACCCCCCTCTGGCAGGAGGCTGCGGTCCATCAGGACCAAAACCTCACGCCACAAGAACAGTTTTTTCCCGTCTGCTGTCAGCCTTATCAACAAGGCCTCATCTTGTCACATTGACATAGACACAGCTCTATGCGTTATTTTTAGCAGATGTGTCATACACCAACTTCACCACAACAAATTCCTTGTATGTGTAAAATCGTAAATAATAAAGCTTTTTCTGATTTTTTTCTGATGCAGGAGAACAGACTGCTGCTGGATTCAGATGCTGCTGGGATACATGGCTCCACATTAAGGCACTGGACTTCCTGCTCTTTAACCACGTTGATGCAGTTCTGACCTTCAAATCATTAGTATCAGTTATTGATTTCAGTGCTTCATGTCAGGAGAATGTTGGGTAGAAACATGGATTCAGTAGAAAGTCAGACTGTATCATCTGCATAGAAACGAATATTAGAAATCTGAGCTGAGTGTAACTGAATCAGTCATTGATGAAGGATTCTTGGTCTTCTGGATGTTATGAATCAGGAACTCTCAGATGAACAGAACCTGAACCTGAACCTGAACCTGAACCTGAACCTGAAGCAGAACCAGAACCTGAACCTGAACCTGAACCTGAACCTGAAGCAGAACCAGGACCAGAACCTGAAGCAGAACCTGAACCTGAACCTGAACCTAAACCTGAACCTGAACCTGAAGCAGAACCAGGACCAGAACCTGAACCTGAAGCAGAACCAGAACCAGAACCTGAACCTAAACCTGAACCTGAACCTGAACCTGAACCTGAAGCAGAACCAGGACCAGAACCTGAAGCAGAACCTGAACCTGAACCTGAAGCAGAAGCAGAAGCAGAAGCAGAAGCAGAACTAAGACCAGAACCAGAACCAGAACCTGAAGCAGAACCTGAACCAGAACCTGAAGCAGAACCTGAAGCAGAAGCAGAACCTGAACCAGAATCTGAACCTGAACCTGAACCTGAACCTGAAGCAGAAGCAGAACCTGAACCAGAACCTGAACCAGAACCTGAAGCAGAACCTGAACCTGAAGCAGAAGCAGAAGCAGAAGCAGAACTAAGACCAGAACCAGAACCTGAACCAGAACCTGAAGCAGAACCTGAAGCAGAAGCAGAACCTGAACCAGAATCTGAACCTGAACCTGAACCTGAACCTGAAGCAGAAGCAGAACCTGAACCAGAACCTGAACCAGAACCTGAAGCAGAACCTGAACCTGAAGCAGAAGCAGAAGCAGAAGCAGAAGCAGAACTAAGACCAGAACCAGAACCTGAACCAGAACCTGAAGCAGAACCTGAAGCAGAAGCAGAACCTGAACCAGAATCTGAAGCAGAACCTGAACCTGAACCTGAACCTGAAGCAGAAGCAGAACCTGAACCAGAACCTGAAGCAGAACCTGAACCAGAACCTGAACCAGAACCTGAAGCAGAACCTGAAGCAGAACCTGAAAGGTCAAATTAAAACACGGCTAAATGTTTGTCTCCATCCAGAGCTGCTATGATGTGATGAGGATTCATGCATTCATGTGAGGAAGACTTCAGCCTCTTCATCACTCATCCATCCTCCTCATCACTTTCAGAGTGGGAGGCAGCCTGTCCGTCCGCTTTAAGGAATCAAACTGGTCCTGAAAAAACCATTTTGAAAGCTGTTTCTCTGTTTCTGTTTCTCTTCTTGTCGTGCCTCCAGGTTTTTCCAGGCGGGTCCCTGCAGAGCCGCTCAGTGCAGGTCTGAGTCCTCAGAGTCCCTCTGGTTTGTGGTCTGGAGGAGAAACAGAAGCTGGAGGGTTTTCCAGCAGCGGGGAGGGAGGGAGGGGATGTTTGGTTTGACATCAAAGAGCGGTTTGGGTGGGTGGGGTTAGCCTGGCGGTGGTGGGGGGGTTACCTCAGCAAATGGTCTGTAATTGTGGGCTCGTGCTCGCAGAGGAAGGAGGCTGCTGATGATCTCTGATTGGTTACAGAGAGAAAAGTCAGATGAGGAGAAAAGAGAAGAACGTGTTTTTTATTTCACCGTCAGATCAGCTTCTCGTCAGGAACTCCTGAAGTTTCACCTTTTATCCTCAAAAAGTCCCACAGAAGACAGAAGACGTCTTCAGCCGTCCTTAAAGAGCTGCTCTCTCACCGTTTGAAGCTGTGGATTTCATTTTCATTGAAGTGATTCATGATCACGTTTTAAACTCCATTACTTTCTTTTTAGAGTAAATTAAAGATTTCATTCAGTTAAACAGTTTGTTGCTTCCATATGTATTAAACCTGCCCCCTGAATAAACCCTGAAACTGACAAATAAAGGGTTTCCTGTAACTCAGCGGTCAGATATTAAGAGCTAATCTCCAACAACAAATCCCTAATTTTAAGGGTTTGGGTATAAATTAAGAAATATGAATGGAAATGTGAGCCTATGTTATGCAAACTTTGGCCAAACATCTCAGATTTGTGTGGCTGAATTTTGGAGGAAATGCAGATAATCTGACGCCGATCCAGACGTTAGACTGATGCAGGACACACACGTGATGCTGCCAGAAGGTTTTTAGTTTTTATTCTGAAGCCACTTACGAGGAAATATGAAGATAAGAAGTGCAACCGGATTATTTGACAGCTGGACGTTCACCAACACAACACAATCCGCCTGCAGGCCACATGTTATGTTCAGAAAGACGACTGTGCATGAAGCAAACTGAAGCCTTTGTCCTCCATTTTCACGTGCGTCAGAAACCCTGAAGCTGGTGTTTCCTGTTGGTCAGAGGCTCGAGGTCCGGCCGTGACGCTCTGACGCCTGAAATTTTCTCACTTTTCTTTTCACGTGTTCGTAGATAATAATCTTTCCGACTCGTTTAGAGACAGAAATGATGTAAGACAGATGTTTGTGGACCTACGAGTCCAACAGAAGACACGTTCAAAGGTTCGCTGGAACGTTAAACTTAGTGTTGTTCTGTTTTGTGTTCTCAAATGTTCTCGTCAGCGTCAATGAAGATTCGACCCATTTGAAGCAGCCTCACACAGAAACACACAGCGGCCTCAGCGCTGTGGTCTGGCTGCAGGGAGGGGGGGTTACTCTGTGGCAGGACGGGCGGGAGACGCCCAGCTCAGTAAATTTAGCCTCAGCTGGGACAAAAATAACCGCTGAGGTCCACAGCAGATATTTATAGCTGAGAGGAAAAAGCTCCCTGTTCTCCTTCGGGACATGAACGACTTCATGGTTTGTTTCTCTCTTCGTCTCTGTCGCCTCTCAGCAGTCACACAGTGTAACTTAGTACATTTACTCAAGTACTTCAGTACAAATTTGAGGTACTTCATAGTTACTTCATTCAGTAATTCATTTTTCTGGGTCAGTGACTGAAACAGGACGGGTCTGAACATGATCGATTATTTCGTCATTCAGACCGTAGAGGTCAGGACAAACTCAGGTGGTGCTCAGGTGCTGGGAGTCCGCAGACCCTCCAGGCTGCTGAGCTGCTGTGAAGGACTTCATGGATCTGAAAACTGGAGTGTGACGTCGACAGGCGAACTGATGCAGCGTCAGCAGTAATCCTCTGGATCTGGATCTGGATCTGGATCTGGATCACTGTGCTGAAGAGAACCTGAGCTGTTCCAGGCCTCACCTGGTAGAGACAGAACCAATGAGAGTTTCCTCTGCAGGTGTCTGAGCTCAGCCTCAGAGACAGCGAGGAGCTCGGACGTCCTTCGTGTTGAAGGAGCTGGGTCAGGTGGTTCAGGCCTCTGATCCGGATCCTCCTGGGCAGAAGGTGTTTGATTGGCTGCTGCTGCCCGATTCTTTCTGATGAGGAGGAAGGAGAACTGTTCGCTGTCTGACAGCCTCACTGGGTGAGACAAGGACAGACATGGACAGGGAGGACGAGATACCTGGTCCACATGCAAAACATCTGGATCACATGCAAAACTGCAAAACCACAGCATTACACGAGGGCGCCGGGGCGACGGCGGCGCTCGGTCAGAGTGTTCGGACCATGTGACGGTCTGCCGTGACGGTGCCACAGATGGAACCTCAGCTGGCCTGCTGAGGTCAAAGGTCACCGTTTCATCTGCATCAGTCTGCAGCTTCCTGCCCTGTCCAGCAATACGACCGCTGTGATGACATCAGCCGATAGACACGTGAAGAGTGACGGTCAGCGTGGCGCCAGAACCTCCTTCAGTCACTGCTGTTTCATTTCATTTGGACGGTGATGTCACCGTCCCTCAGATGGAGGAAGCGCTTTGTGTTGCCTTCACTTACCTGATCTCAGCATCAGATATTTGGATATTTGCAGCTCTTTCCTCTTGTGCTTGTGCTGCTCAATGTGTTTGTGTGGTGTTGCAGCGATCTCTGCCTCTCACAGCTTCATCCTTCGTTTGTTTTTACCTCTGACTGTTCTCTCCTCCTCCTCCTCCTCCTCCTCTTCCTCCTCCTCCTCTTCTCTCCTCCTCCTCTGTGACTCATCTCTCTGATGCTGTCCTCTGATCCTGAAGCAGCCTTACATGGTCACTGACGCTGCAGCAGGATCTCCCTACGTAGCACGTCGACGCATCGGCAGGCTCGACCACGGCTCCGGGCTCCCACCGGCCGCTCGGCCGATGGTCCAATCGGCAGGCTCCGTCTGTTTCCACGGCGACGTGACGCAGGGCTGAGAGCGGGGAGGCCTCCTCGCTGCAGACACAGAAATAACTGTGACACACATTCTTCCTGAGAGCTTGACTAAAAATAAATGAGACGTGTGAAATGAAAAGAGAGAGAGATGCTTCAGCAGAGCTCACCTGAAGCCTGACAGGTGATCAGACGCAGCACAACGAGCAGCTGATCCGTTCCTACGCTGTCATTCCTCAAACAAACTTTGTCTTCTGCATCCTTCAGTCTTTTCAGCTCCGTCTCCTAAAAGTTCTGCTGGTCCAGGAAGTGCTTGGATCGTCTGCACAGGCCTTCCTGTTAGCTCAGGTTAGCTTGGATTCAGCTTCAGGTGGTTTGTGTCTCGTACTTTGATATTTAACCACTGTCTTCCCTGAAGAGCCGCAGGTTCGATTCCCGCCTGCGGCTCATTTGCTGCGTGTCTTCCCCTCCCTCTCTGCCCCCTTTCCTGTCGTACCTTCAGCTATTGCTATCATAAAAGCTAAACCCCCCCCCAACAAAAAGAGAAACCTTCATCACACTTTAATCGTCCGTTAGCGTTTCTGTGGAAAAGCCTGAAAGTGAACCTTGATTCAAACTACTGTCACCTTTAAATAAGACTCACTGAGTCAGCTTCTTTCACAGCGGCCATATTTATTATCAATGCAAACTAACCAGAAACTCCAGCTGTAAAATAAATGAAGCGTTGAAATGAAACGTTTTTGCAGTAAAGTATCAGAACTATAAACTGTAGTGAAGCTGTGCAGTAAAAGTACTTCATCAGGACTGACGTGGTCTCTCTCAGGTCTGTCCTCTGTCCTCTGTCCCTGTCCCTGCATTCCTCCCATCAGATCGCAGTCTGTGGAGTCATGTGACGTCCATGTTTCTGGTCCTGCATGCTGATGTCAGATCAGTTTGTGCAGTCAGGGTGTGAGCCATTTGTCTCCACATCCTCACACTCCCTGTGTTTATATTATGTGACCATGGCAACCATCTTTTACTAGCTTCAACAACATAGCACATAGCTCCAAGCTAACGGTGTCCATAAATAAATCTCTGGTATATTTCTGACGTGTGTCTCTGTTGGTGGCTGTTAACAGGGTAGAAACCGGCGGACACTTCAGAACGACTGCTCCACTGTGCAAAGACTGCATGACAATGAAGATAATGTGAATAGAAGAACATGCTTTGCACATAGAAACTTTTCAAAAATGGAGGAAAAATAGACACCAGCAAAGCTGCAGGTGGACGTCTGGCAGGCAGAGATCATCGATCAACACGACCGTGTGCAGCAGATTAATCTCCTGGTAAACCTCTGCTGTCCGTTCAGGACTGGATCTGTGTCGAGCTGCCCCGCCAGCCCCGGCAGGGAACGGCTGCCAACACAAACGGGCCCGTGGCGTCAGCAGAGCGGCAGAGCCCCATTACAACAGGATGTGACATCAGGATGTGACATCACGGGCAGAGGCCGCAGGCTGTTTGTGCAGAGTTGGCTGCAGAGCTTCAGTTTACAGCTCAGCAGGTTACACACTAACTCACAGCTGGAAGGACTCCGAGTACTCTGAGCTGTGCAGAAATATGTAACACCCACATTGTTCAAAGGAAAACGGCACAGCAGCCAAAAATAACCCTCGAAGGTCAGAAACATGAGAGCAACTGAGAGGGAACCAATAACATGCTGTTCTCTGCTCGTTTACTCTGTTCAGTGATGGTAAGAAACGCTGAAATCCTGCCATCAAGATGCATCACACGCTGCACCATGTTAGCAGCCCACACGCTAACTGTAAACTAACAGGACACAGAAGCTAACTATAAGCTAACTCGACATAGAAACTAACTCTAAACGAATAGGATCTAAAAGCTAACTATAAGCTAACAGGACGTAGAAGCTAACTCTCAGATAACAGGACATAGAAGATAACCCTAAGCTAACATGATAAACAAGCTAACTCTAAGCTAACATGATAAACAAGCTAACCCTAAGCTAACATGATAAACAAGCTAACCCTAAGCTAACATGATAAACAAGCTAACCCTAAGCTAACATGATAAACAAGCTAACTCTAAGCTAACAGGACACAGAAGCTAACTATAAGCTTACTCAACATAGAAACTAACTCTAAACGAATAGGATCAAAAAGCTAAGTATAAGCTTAGAGTAGAAGTAGAAGTAGAAGCTAACGCTAAGATAACAGGACATAGATGCTAACTCTAAGCTAACAGGACGTAGATGCTAACACAAAGCTAAAATGACAAAGAAGCTAACTCTACACTAACATGATAAAGACGCTAACTGTAAACTGCAGAAAGAAGTGAGATGTTTGAACTTGCCTGTCTTCAGACTTTGTGTCCTTGCGTGACAAAGTGTGTGTGCTATGTTTGATATTAATGTAAAGTTGTGAGATTCCCTTTTGTTGAACATTTGACTAAATGCTTACACAAAATTAAAAGGCAAACTTGAGTCAGTAGAAGTGACTCATTATTTATCTTGTGATTCCTGCTGATAGTGTTCACATGTAGTGACCCCCACGCACACACACGCACACACACACACACACACACACACACACACACGCTAACTCTAAACCAACCTAGAAGCTAACTCACTGATCAAAGACAGAAACAAAATGTGTTATTACCTAAAGGAACAGTGATGGCCTCTCTGAGTTAGCGTAGCTTAGCACAAAGACTGGAAGCAGGGGAAAACTGCTAGCCTCCCAGTGTTCAGAGCAAGGCAGCAACACTGCTGGAGGTTTAACTCCCACAGAATGAAAACACACACACACACACACACACACACACACACACACAGAGCAGATGGCACCATGGAAACCGAGGCAGTGTGAAGATCTCCGCCAACACACTCGTCATGTGACCTGCAGCCACAGTCACATTCTGGGCCTCTCTGCAGTTTGGATCAGTCGTTCTGCAGCATTTACAAATGGCTGAAGGTTGAAAAGCAAAAGCTGCAGTAATCTGATCAGGATGTAGTCAAAACATTGAGTGCTGCAAGCCTCACATAGAAACACAACACTGGACTGGAGCGTTTTAGGCTGGAAACCACGATGATAATAATAATAGTAATAATAATGATTTCATATCACTTATCTGAAGGACGTTGTGACATCAGCAGTTTTTGAACAAGCACAGGACAGACCTGCAGACTGCTCATGATACATATTATTATTATCTGAGAATCACCTGCTTGATGTAGGGGAACATGACGAAGGAGCAAAGGACCAAGACCTGGTCCCTGTGGTACTCCATGTGAGCGATGGAGGTCTACAGCATCATTTGACTCTACAGAGATAAGCTTCTCCTTCACTGCAACTAAAAGAGCCAAACCAGCAAAAACACACAAAGGGACAGAGGTGTCCACATACTTTTGGACACCTCATTACAAAACGTCGTTTCACAAACTCAAAACCTAACTGGCCCTTGTTTGATGCCATAGTTTTGTCTCTTTAGGTCAAAAGAATAAAACCAGATGAAATTTTTTTGTGTTTGTGAACGTCCACGCGTGGTCGAGACAGCGTGGACGGCCCTGTCCCCGTTTGCTCTAGTTCCCTTCGACTCAATGAACGAGTGCTTCCTGGGGTGTGTGACGGCGATCTACATGTCAGGTTCATCACAGGTCACGTTCTGCCAGAGCGAGTCTTCGTCCTCCCGTTGGCTTGTTTGACGGATCTTTAGGAGCTTCAAGAGGTGAAAGAATCCAGCGTGTGTGTGTGTGTGTGGGGGGGGGGGGGGCATATAGTGAATTTCTTCCATTTTTCTGACAAGTTTAAGTACAATCTAACATCAGGAGAAAACAAGTGCATTTCTAAAAGTTTGAATCTATTGAAATGCTGTGGTTCTCACACACACACACACACACACACACGCACACACACACACACACACACACACACCTGGATGAAACACTCAGGAATCAATCATTTCTCCTTCAATAATTTATTCATCAGACAGGTTCAGTAAACAGGTGATTCACGTGTTCATATATTACTCTGCTCCTTTAAATAATCAGCTGTTTCCTCAGTGTTTAACTACATTGCGTCACTAATAACCAGAAAACAATAAACATGACGTCACACGTCCTGAAACGTCACCTCAGTTCATGTGTGCGCAGCTGCAGCTCAGGTAGTCCGGAGCTTCACGTGCAGCATCAGTTCATTCAATCGCCAGGTCAGTCACGTGACACCCAGCGGCTGTTGGTCAGTCACGTGACACTTCATTACAACTCTCCCCTCTCTGCAGCTCCAGGACCTGAATCCTCCTCCTCTACCGGGGGTGGGTGTCCGGCTTTCAGAACCCGTCCGGTCCCGGTCCCGGTATCTCACGCGCCCCCGGTCAAATCAATCACCCAATCAGGCAGCAGGAAGGCTCCGGTGGCCCGGTCCCCGTCTTTCCTCAAACGCCGTTACTCCTCCTCAGCAGGGGGGCGGCTGTTTGGACTCTTTCTCACCGCTCCGCAGCGGACTGGTTCGCGTCGGGTGGCCCCGGTTCGGCTCAGCGGTCCTGCAGCTCCAGGCAGGGGACCCACTGGTTCCTGCAGCGGCTCTCCTCGCAGAAGCTGCTGATGTTCTGCAGGGCCTGAGACTGCAGCGGCTGCACCGGAGGGTTCTGCAAAGCACAGCGGAGGACGGTGAGCGATCATCATCATACCTCTGTCATCACATTACACTGCAGCAGCACAGGCGGAGGTGGACTTACAGTGACCAGGATGCAGTGCAGGTCCCGGGGCTCGTTGCCGTTGCTGTCCTCGGTGTCCTCCTCCAGGACCTGAGCCAACCGC
Organism: Chaetodon auriga; assembly: GCF_051107435.1. Classification (NCBI taxonomy): domain Eukaryota; kingdom Metazoa; phylum Chordata; class Actinopteri; order Chaetodontiformes; family Chaetodontidae; genus Chaetodon; species Chaetodon auriga. Next base: position 29,984,474 of record NC_135076.1, read on the forward strand.
CTCATGCCGGACACCCGCAGGATGTTGATGTCGTTGTCGCAGCAGAAAGCCTGCAGCAGCGTGAAGTGGATCTGCAGCGCGATGTCATCTTCATCCTCCTCATCGGTGGCGAGGACGCACAGGACCACGCTGTCCGGGTCTCTGCAGGAGGACAGGAGGACAGGACAGGCCCGGGTTAATGTCAGCAAAGTGTTCACATCACAAGATGAAGTTTCTGATGAAAGCTGCGGAAATAAAACTCATACTCACACATTCATGAGCTTGGCGGACTCGTAGACTCCCACCGTGAGACAGTCCTGCCGCTGAGCCGCGACCAGCAGCTCCTCCAGAGCCTGACTCACCGTCTCCATCCTGCAGGGACACAGAGGCGGTTAGAGAAGGGCCGAAACCCGCAGAGCAGAGCGCGACTGCGGCTCTGAACCTCTGCTGACAGAACATGAAAATGACGGTGTCTGATCCGGGTCTGGTCTAAACCGATCTGACGCCGGCGCGTCTTCACGCATCATTCAGAGCCGCAACGCAGCACAAACTTACTTTTTCTCGGTGCTGTTGGATCCAACGACCTCCTCAAGAGTCATGTTGAAGTCAGTAAAATAATCCACCAGATCCAGGTTAATGAGAAATATCCACAGCGCTGAGAGGCTGCTGTCCCGTTAAACTCCCGGAATAAAGTCCAAACCAGCGGTAATCCAGATCGGTCCAGGATCCTTCCAGAGTCCGTTAGAGGAGTCCTCGGGTTCTGAGTTACGTCCGTGAAGTGAGTCTGAGAGAAGTCGTCTGCTGCTCTGGGCTCGAGCTCTGCGCTCTTTATACGCGCTCTCCGCAGCCGCCGTCACCCCGCCCGGCCGCTCGATGCCTGATTGGTCCGCAGCTGTCAATAGATCCCCCGTACTCTGTGCCCATTGGCTGAGCGCGCAGCAGACGCCGGTGATCCCACGTGGTGGTTTCGGAGAATCCCCCGCTCCCTCCTCCTCCTCCTCTCTCCCAGTTTGTTTGCTGGGAGGTTTTTTTTTCTTTCCGAGTGGAGGAATTTCCAGATCTGCCTCCCTGCACCTCCTCCGTGATCCCAGGATCTGCTCCTGCTGCACGCGGAGAGCTGCGGCGCGATATTTCACTTGTGTGTATTTGAAGTCGAGTCTGGTTCCTGCAGAAGCTCGTGAGGGGAGCTGAAGCAGGTGACCATCCCCGCGTCAGGGCACGCGCCCAGGAGCAGGCACGAAGGCCGCGCGTTGAGAAAGAGGAGGTGCAAATAAAAGATGTCTGAAAATCACACTTTCCCTTTCTGTCATTGAGTTCAGAGGGTTCCGTTCTGCCCCTGAAGGCCTCTGAAGGCCTACTCAGACCCGTTTCAGGCTCAGCCCTGCAGAGCTTCGTCTGTCTGCGGCTCTTCACGCATGTTCCGTGTCCGCACCACGTTTCTGTCACGCAAACGTCCAGACTGCCCCCCCACCCCGGCAGACCCTGCAGAGTAAAACCAGGTCTCAGACGCCCCCCTGCGGCCCCGCGGCGGCACTGCAGCAGTGAAACCAGCAGGACATGTTGGAACAGGTCTGAGTCTGCGAAACCGGTTCCCCGAACTGGGCCGCATGCAGCGGGGGCCCTTGTGGGGGCGCTGGGGGTCTCCAGAAGGTTTCAGGGTTTCTTTGAACGCTTTATTAACAAATGAAAGCGCTTCGGGGAGTTTTTGCAGTTTCATGGTTCAGTTTCAGTTTTAAGGGAATCTTTGCTGCAGCACGTGACTGATCCTTTACCCTTATCTTAACCCCAACCGTTTAAGGGGTTTAGGGGTTTTGAAGGGCAAACATTTCACACTGCTTCACCTTGTTAAGATAAGATAAGATAAGATATTAACACAGTAGCACAGTAATCACACGAGGAGGTCGGTCTGTCTCTGGTCCTCCTGAGCCACCTGCTGGCCTGATCCGGATCAGGCAGGAAGACTTGAATCCTCTCAGTCTCCTCATGATTTCATGGTTTCACGTGTTTCATATCTTTCATATAAAGTGTTTTATCTTTTCTCGTCTCTTCATGTTGGACTCTTCTGCTGCTTCTTCTTCTTTTCCATTTTAAAGTTTGTTGAGACGTCGACTCGAGACAGTTTTCTCTGGAGGATCTTTGAAGGAGTTTAATGAATGAATCTTAGTTTGAGGAGCTTTGAAGGCTTTTTAAAATGTAAGTTCAGCAGCTTTTTAAGGTAAGAAATGAAGATTTAAGTTTTCTTTAAGGCAGAAAATTGAAGTTCAAGGGATCAAAGTTTAAGAAGGTTTAAAGGAATCACTTAAGTTTAAGTTAATATTTAAGGGGAAAGTTTTCTGGATCAAATTCAGCGTTTAGGAGGTTTTAACATGTAAAGACAAAGTTTAAGATCAAGCTCAGCTCTCAAACGTTCTTTTCTACTTTGATTTCTAAAGTCTCACATCATACAATTACATAAAACATTTTACATCACATGACTGGATTTAATGCTTGATGGATCATTTAAGGGATCTTTTCTCATTAAAAACAGATTATTAATCCTGGAAGTGAAAACACGTTAAAGATCCTTTAATGAAGAAAAAACCATCAACAAACTGAAACTAAATGCTGATGAATGAAGCTGTTTGACTATTGATGAGATCAGCAGGTGATCAGGGTGGAACTGCAGGTCGATGGACACGTTAGCAGCCAATCACAGCTTTCGTTAGTGAAAGGTATGAAGAGCTGAAAGGATGAGAACACATGATCACATGACCTCTGATTAAATCAAGCAGTGATCCCTCTGAGCTTTCAGTGTGAAAGTACTGATCACATGAAGTGTGGAGGGCTTCATTGATGACTGATCGGTCCCTGATTGATTATTGAACAAAAGAAAGTTCTGGAGCTTCAGAGCTCAAAGAACAGAAAAGAAAAGCTCTTTAAAAACCGAATTTAGGAATAAAACAACCAAAAAGCTTCAAAATAAACAAAATCACTTCAAAGATTCGAAGTTAAAATTCTTCAGTGTTTCCAGGTGTGAAAGTTTCAGAACATTTAAAGGTGGAAATATTGAGAAATAATGAAATGATTTTTATGGAAGACAAAGTTTGAACTTTGAAGATTTTAAGAGGTCAAACAGGTTTTTTTTTTTTTTTTTTTGGAGTTTTCAGGTTTAAGGTTGAGGATTCAGGTGTGTGAAATGATCATCAGTGTCATTAATGAAGTGTCAGTGGCTTCATTGATAAGTGATCAGTGGATCATCAGTCATTGATCTGAAAACAAAAGAAAGTTTCATGAACAAACTGACAGAAAAGAAGAAGTTTAGTTCCAATAAAAACTGAAATATTAAAACGGTGATTTCAAATCGTCTTGGGATTCAGGTCAGGTGATAACAGTCACTGACGACTCACCTGAGGCTCGTTAGTCGCCTCGTTAATTAACAAAGATCAGAGTTTAATGAGCAGAAGAGAATCACGTGACAGAAACTCTGCAGGTCTAAAAGGTTAAAGGTCAAACCGATGGAAGATGCAGGCGAAGAGTCTCTCTGGATAAATATTCTGTGAACTCTTAAAATCTTTTTACTTCAACTCAGAACTCCTCGAAAACAAAAGGAAGCTTCATCAGTGTGAAACTGAAGGCCGATCACACTAAAGTTAAGGGAACTTTTCAGGGAGTTTAAGTGCTTTTAAAGGCTCAGACTTAGACTTAACTTAGACAGACGTCAAGACAGGAAACACACGTGAAGGAAGGCTTCATCTGTCAAATTTAACTTTCACAAAATTATTTTCAGTTGTGAAATTAAATTACAAATAAAGTTCAAGAAGCTTTTTTCCAGTCAAACAATCATCAAAGAGGCTTTTAGATGTAAAATCAAAGTTTCAGCCAGAAGTAAAGAACAGTTTAAGAGACGGAGGTTAAAACGGTTTGAAGATCTCTGAACTCAAACTTTTAATGTGACGAACTCAAGAGAACTTTGGAATCCACAAAGTGATTAAACTAATTAAGATTTACAATACACACAAATGATTTGGTAGTGAGTGTGTGTGTGCGTGTGTGTGTACTCTCCTGCTGGTCGACCCTCGTCTTCAGTCTGCAGTCGCTCCTCTTCTCATTAACATCTCACACGTCCTTAACGGCTGATTTCTCCTGCAGACTTGAATACACACGTCGTCACACGTTATCAAAGGCAGTGAAGGAAAGTAACTAAGTACATCTACTCGAGTACTGCACTTAAAAACACGAGAGGCACTTTAATTTTTACTTCTTCAGTTACTTTACACACAAACACATGAAGAGTTTAGAAAATCTGATGTTTTGTTATAAACAATTGAAAGAAGAACACCATTAATCAATGAGTCGATTGATTAATGATCATCTGTTGTTTTAATGGTTTATTGATCTCTGCTGTGGAATCATCTGATGTTTGATTGGCTGCTTTTCCTCTCAATGATCTCAATGATCTGAATGTGTTTGGAATCATGTGGATCTTTGGACTGTTTGGACCAAACAAACATGGTGAAGGCGTCACTTTGGGCTCATTGTGACCACATTTCTCACTATTTTCACAAACGATTGATCGATCGATGGAGAAACTGATCAGCAGATTGATCGAGAACAAGAAGTCCTGAGCTTCCTTGAGTATTTCCACTCGGTGTTAGAAATACATCTCAGAGGCAGATCTGGAAGCTTTAGCAGATTGAGACCATTAAAACAGGATGAAGTGATTAATGCTGACAGATTAAAGGACTCATTGTTCAAACGAGCTGCAGCATTAAAGTGATGAACACATGAATCAATAACTACAATCTAATAATAGAATTCTGCATGAGGAGTACTTTTACTTCGGCTACTTTAAGTACAGAGTATATTGATGTGAGTACTTTTACTTCTTCTTCATTGTTGTCCTGATACTTTTAAAGTTACACATTTGAGCCGCAGCTAAAAAGCATGTGTGTGTGTGTGTGTGTGCGTGTGTGTGTGTGTGTGTGTGTGTGTGTGTGTGTGTGTGTGTGCGCGCGCGTTCGCGCGTGCACGTGCGCGCGTGTGTTTGCTACTTCGCCAAACTCCAAGTGCCATGATGACCTCTCTCCTCACAGATGCATGCCGGGAGGTGAAGTCTTTTAAGCGGCCGCTGAGCCAGCCCTGCTCCCGGACGTGGACTACATTTCCCAGCACGCCCCGCGGTTTTCTTCCTTCCCTCCTTCCTTCCTGCAGCTTCGGCCCTTCTGCCGTGAAAAAGGAAGATGAGAAGCGGCGGCGGTCCGCCGACACCGAACCGAGCCTGAACCGAGTCTGACTTCCAGCGGAATGGCGGTAGAGCGGCTGCTGACGGACCGGAGGCCGAGCTCAGCTGCTGTTCTCCGGCCTTGAACCCGCCACGACCGCCGCTGGAGCTGCGGAGCCCGGAGGAGCGGCGGGTGGAGCTGCAGCCTGCCGGGCCGAGCCGGGCCGAGCCGAGCTGAGCCGCCGTCATCGCCCGCCCTGCTGACGATGCTCAGCTAGCTGCAGGACTGAAGCCTCGACTGCACCGCACCCCGAAACCAGACGCGATCTCTCCCCGTGCCCCCTTCAGGTGAGAGTCCGGCAGCACACCTGGAGCCATACCTGCTCCCCCGTGACAGCCCGGCACTTGTTCGGACCTCTGCCCTGATCTGGACTTGATTTGGGTGTGGGTCCTGCTGTCAGACCGGACCAGGTGATTCTGTGATGCTTTTACCAACTCTGAAGCCTCCACCTTGGTTTCTTTACCAGGTGATAGTGTGTCACATGACTCACAGGTGAGTTGGGTGTTCAGGTTGTTGTGGAGAGAAATGACACTGAAGACAAGGTCCAGTTTAAGTCCTCTTGTTTCTGGTCTGACATTGGTTTCTGTACTTTTGTAGAACACAGAATAATTTTCAGTGGCTCTCGTTCGTCGTCCTCAGGACGGATTTACTGACGTGTTGTTACGGCAGGTCACCAGGACACAAAACCTTCCTGTTAGTTAGCCATGACCAGAACATCTGGGAGGACACGGACTCTCAGGTATCTTGTTATTGCAAAGGTAAAGCAGCCTGTGATGCTAGAGGTCTAATGTCTACACTTGTATCTAAACAAGTGACTGCAGAGTCACTGTAGTGGTGATGGTCTGAAGGTCTGCTGGTCTGAAGGTCTGCTGGTCTGAGGGTCTGCTGGTCTGAAGGTCCGGTGGTCCGATGGTCTGGTTGTGGCTTCTTGACTCATTTCCACTGCTTCACGTTGGTTCCAGGGACTGGTTCTCTCCTCAAGCTCTCCTGTTATGTCTGTTTCTATAAACTCAACTCACGTCCGATTCAGATGGACTGTTTCTGCATCGATCTCCGTCCGTCCGGTTGATTCCGGCGTCACTCTCAGCTCACATCTGACGCTGTCCCAATGACCTGATACCTGAGAGTCCATGTCCTCCCAGATGGCTAAATAACAGGAAAGTATTGTGTCCTGGTGATCTGCCGTAACAAGACGTCAGGAAATGTCTCTGCTGCACCATGTCGTCAGTGTCTTTTCTCTCCATAACTGAGTTGGTGTTTGCAGGATTGAGGAGGGGAGGAGGTGACTGTGCTGTGTCTGTCAGGTAGGAGACATTTGACTCTCAGTCTATAACCTGATGGTGCTTTATGTGGAGATACAGCCTGATCGCCTGGTCCTTTCAAATTAAAGCACCTGTGGAGAGCGACAGGTGTGTCAGGTGTGTCAGACACATTCAGCAGATCCTGCGAGCTTGATCTGGTTTTAGCTTTTTGATGGTTGTCAAAAAAAGGGTGTCGGGATAAAAATGAGTCTTAGGGTTAGGGCAACATCTGATCAATTAAACCAACAAACAGCAAGTGAAGTTCATGCAGATTTGGGAAAATGTGCCGCGTGCAGTGGACAAAGAGACAGAAGACGCTTTGGGAAGTTTCTCTGAAGTGTGAGTTTGATGGACAGAGTTAAAAGAACTGCTGTGGACTGGAGACAAATGAAGACAGATGGAGACAAAGAGCGGAGAATGAGTCGAGTCGTGTGTGTGTGTGTGTGTGTGTGTGTGTGTGTGTCTCGCTGTATTGAAAAGCATAAACTGAGAGAAGAGAGAAAAGACCCCCCCCCCCACACACACACACACACACTGTAGGTCTAAAAATACAGTTGATGTGCTGCGTTCAGGCTCAGTCACACACTGATCAGAGAGGAAGAGCTGCACCAACAGGTGCTTCCAGGAAGTGACATCACTCCAGGCTCTTCAGCTGTTCTGTACGTTAACTTTTAACTTGCAGGAAATTACAGAATTAAACTTCCAAATGTACAGTTTGGGTTTAAAAATGATTCAGTTGTTCTTGATTTGATCTTTGTCACAAAACTCAACCGATCAGAATAAAATGAGCAGTGAACGTTTAAAGATCACAACTTGTCGGCGTAAATGAATCTGACTGTGAATCTCTGGTCTCTGCAGGTGTTTTGTCTGTGACACACTGTGGTTCTAACAGTTCTGCTTCTGATCTGGTTTTGCAGTGTCCTTGCAGGCTGCAGCATGGAGCGCTCCGGCAGCATCCAGCTGGATATCCCGGACTTCAGTAACTCGGTTCTGTCTCATCTGAACCAGCTGCGCGTTCAGGGCCGTCTCTGCGACATTGTGGTCAACGTGCAGGGTCAGAGCTTCCGGGCACACAAGGTGGTCCTCGCCGCCAGCTCGCCGTACTTCCGGGACCACATGTCTCTGAGCCAGATGAGCACCGTGTCGCTGACGGTGATCCGCAACCCGACGGTGTTCGAGCAACTGCTGTCCTTCTGCTACACCGGCCGCCTCTGCCTGCAGCTCGCTGACATCATCAGCTACCTGACAGCCGCCAGCTTCCTGCAGATGCAGCACATCATCGACCGCTGCACCCAAATCCTGGAGGGCATCCACCTGAAGATCAGCCTGGCTGACATGGATGAGGAGCCTACGGAGGAGGCACGAGGCTCCAGGAGCAACAGGACCTTGGAGGCCGTGGTGCGAGGGGGTGGCCACCACAGCAGTCTGCGACTCCTTGGCCCACGGGGAGGCACAGAGGCATGTGAGGCGGTCAGCCCTGCTGAGGAGCCGCTCAGCCCGCCGCCAACAGTGGAGCACAGCGGGCTGGAGGGGTCCGGGGCCGCCACCAGCAGGGCCAGCAAAGAACCAATCCTTCGCATCAACCGGGCCGGCCAGTGGTACGTGGAGACGAGCAGTGAGCCGGAGCGGACCGGCAGCGCCGAGGAGGGTGGCGGCATGGACCGAGTGAGGATCAAGACGGAGAGAATGGAGGAGTGGATCGGAGCAGGAGAGCACCAGGAGGAGGGGGGGGCAGTGGAGGAGGGGGCCACGGTGATGATCGACACATCGGGACGCAGCACGCTGGTGACGGGGCCGGTGGGAGCACTGGGGGGCCGGAATGCCCAACCGTCCTCCAGCTTCAGTGAGACCGACAGGTGAGTCACTGCGATGTCACGCTGCAAAGATTAAGTGAACACACCTGTGTGCTAATGTGTGTTTGTGTGGCAGGTTCAGTCCCACCGGCAGTGTCGTCGTGCTGGCAGAGCGTCAGAGAGCAAAGAGCGAGTCTCCCAGCAGGGCGGACGAGCTGCGACAGCCAAGCTCTCAGGTATGGGAAACCAAATCACGTCCAGGTGGACTGTAACAGTAGGAAGTGTCCAGCCCAGGTAATCCAGCTGTTAGTGGTCTGTCAGACGAACAGATGTATGGAAAACCCAACTAGTGTCTTTGAAATATGTTGTTTTACCTCTGCAACCTCTAAAGGGGGGTTTCAGGGCTCTGGATCCAGGTCTGGAGCTAAACCACAGCAGTTTGTTCATCCAGAGTTTAAAAATCTGGTTTGATGTGGTCTGTTCTGGTTCTGCTCTGTTTTAATGTGTGGTTCTACCTGTCAGGGGGAGGAGCATGCAGCGTTTGATATGGGTGGCTATGAGGACTACCTGAGGGAGCAGGTAGGAGACCGTTGGTTCCGCTACAACCCCCGGCTCACCTGCATCTACTGCTGTAAGTCCTTCAACCAGAAAGGCAGCCTGGACCGTCACATGCGCCTGCACATGGGCATCACACCGTTCGTCTGCCGCATCTGTGGGAAGAAGTACACCCGCAAGGACCAGCTGGAGTACCACATCCGCAAGCACACTGGCAACAAGCCCTTCCACTGCCACGTCTGCGGCAAGAGCTTCCCCTTCCAGGCCATCCTCAACCAGCACTTCCGCAAAAACCACCCAGGCTGCGCCCCCCAGGAGGCCCACAGTGCCTCCCCCGAGACCACCACCGCCTCCGTCACGTCCAGGGGAGGCCCGAGCGACGAGGCCTCCCCCAGCCAGGAGGAGCCTGAGGGCGGGGGCGGCGGAGGCGGAGGCCAGTACGGCGAGGGTCCCCAGGCCTCGGTCTCCACCACGGGGCCAGACTGACCCAGAGGAGGGACAGGTAGGGTGGAGGTTGGGGTGGGGGGCGACGGACGTGGAGGGCCGTCTGATACTGTTGCACCTGAAGCCAACAGGACGCTGAACCTGCTAAAGTGAAAGCAGCGACAGACTCAGAGTCTGAACTGAGATTTTTCCGCTTTAAACCGCATCTACCTTCACTAACCAAACGGAACAGATTAAGCTAAAATGAAGAAACGCCACACACTCCAACAACCTCATACACCACACGACGCAGTGGTCCTCGTTTGCCTCCGTCTACTTTATGTTACAGATTTCTACTTTTATATTACAGGTATTACAGGTTCACAATGCAGCATCACAACAGTCTGTCTGGTGGAAACTTTGCCAAACTACGCAGTGCCAGTTCACAGGTCAGATCCTTCATATTTGCCTTGAGACAATCCGGAGCAGCGGTTCATGAAGTAATCCTGCGCGCTCTCAGTGCCAAAGCGGCATCAAAAGATTTAATTGCACAAAAAGGTTCAATAAGAAACGTTGGACAGTTCAGGTCCAGTGTGATCAGAGTTCCTCGTCTTCTTCTCCGTCGACGTTACGGTAAAGTTAGTTTAGAGGACGAAGGTGTCGCACTGCTCATCTTCACATCCTGTTCTTCATCCTCAGGTACAAAATATGAGCTGCCAGTCCTGATCCAAAGGTTTGCAAAGGAGTCCCCTTCAGGGCTGCAGCGAATGATTAGTTTGATTATTGATAAATCTGCTGGGGAGTTTGTTGAGTAGTGAATTCACCATTTGATCAAATGTCGGCGTTTCATTGTGTAACTTACGAATATGTGGAGTCCTCTCAGCTGTTTTCAATCTGGCTTCGTTTTGTCTCCTTGAACTCAACTAACGAGCTTAACGAATCATAACCGCTGCCAGCTCGTTTGTTTTGATCTAAAAATGATCTCTGGTCGTCTGTGCTAATTTAACCGGACCTCCACTGAACTGAACCTGCTCAGGTGAATTAGTCCGTGCGGGTCTGTTTGTGGATCTCCGGGCTCTCGGGTCTCGTGTTTCAGACAGGAAGTGAACTCTGGTCACACTGGATGTTTTAATTTGGCTGTAAAATGAACAGAAATTCTTCAGATTCATGTTTGAGTACGGTTGAACCATCTGGCACCTGTTGACTGAACAGACTCACAGCAGGACACCTGGACAGAGTCCAGCCTCAGATAAGCTACACAGCTCAGTTACCTCTCATCACTACGCAATACAGCTGCTGCACCGCACAGCACAGCACCACCGGGGGGCGCTCTGGCCCACTCACAGAGAGCCCCGTCAGTCTTCTCAGATATTTTTATAACAAGCATGACTTCTTTGTTTTTCTTGGACACTTTTTTTGCTCTGACAATGTGTGTGACGGACGACAGAAGCTTTTTGTCAGACTCGGACGAGGACTCGGTGTTGCGACCCGATCAGTAACTTGTGTCGCCGTCAATGACGCGTTATGTCTGCTTCGTGTTGTCGAGCCAAAATGAGCAGCAGCTTCATTCAGGGAGAACAAACGGGGAAAGATGGCTAATGAGTCTGTGTCACTGTCACCGTGGAAACAGGTCATGCTAACATTAGCCTCCAAGCTAGCTGAGTTCTGTTCCGTTTGGGTCAGACCTCTGACCTGAAAACAGAACCTTTGGGCTCTGTCTGAGGTGTTCGTGTTGTTCTGCAGCGTCACCACGATGACAAGTGAAACTGACCAATCACACTGTTTCATGTCAAAGCTGTGTGAGCTGAAGAACAACACCAGGAAAACACGCAGACTCGTTATCAGACCAGCAGGAACCAAACCACAAGAACCAGCTAACAAGCTAACTGATATTAGCTTCCTCATGTGTCCAGTTGGAATTTCTTCCCCACCACAGACCTTCGAACGTGTAGCAGCTAGCTGGCTAATGTTAGTGTGGTTCAGTGTTTTATTTCATCTCTGTCTGTGTAGCCTAGCTTAGCATGAAAACCACTGAAAGCCAATGGATACTACTAGCCTAGCTCTAATGCGGATATATTGACTGGAGCTCTATGGCTAATGTTAGCTTGCCAGCTAACAGGCTGTGGCCCCTGCAGTCAGAGAACAGTCTGGACACAAACTTCATTCTGCTGCAGTTTTACCGTCACTGACATGCAGCGGTGCTAACGCGTCATTGTGTCACTCGGTTGTGATCGGGTCGACACCAGTCGAGGAGCCGGACCCTGTCAGACCAGATGGATGTAGTAGCCAGGCTGTGGAGCTGGACTAAAAAACAACCCTCCAGAGGTCAAAGTTCACCGACTGGAGGGTGGGAACAGGTTGGACCACCTGGCAACCAAAGGAAAGACAGCGTGGCCACGTTGGCCCTCCAAAACAACTTGAGCACTTATCAGAGAGAGAGGATCAAAAGCAGAACTTTTTCTAAACGCAGAACAACGACGAGCTGCACATATTATCACACAAACATATTTAAACTACTAAGATGTGTTTTGCATATGAATAATGTTGGTAAGCTAGGAGTTCACTTCAGATGTAGGAAGGTAGCACACGGATGGGCTGTCACTGTTTTTCTACAGAGCTGTGAATCAGATTCTCAGTGGACGGTTTTTTTTATGCAAGTGAAGCCGGCGGCGGCGGTGGGATCTGGGCGGAGAAGTCAAGTCCCGCCAGCCGAGAGAGGACCGAGCCGCCGCTGCACTCACTCTTCAGGCTAAACCAGGAACTATCAGGTATACAGACTCTTTCTTTATTCAGTGAATCAGACGTTTACCTTTCCCTACGTAGCAGAACGCTAACGGCTAAACCTCAGTGCGAGCTACATGCCGCTGACAACAACTCACCTGTAAATAAACTCAGCAGCAGGTAAGAAATCCTGTGAGTCACTGCAGAGGGCGACAAAAAAACACAAAGCAGGGCTGGGCAATATGGGGGGGGGGGGGGGAATCAGTAACCGTGACAACTACAAGACCTCTTGCCAAGCACCACGGCCACAGACGACAGTCTGATCAGGTTTGTGATTGGCTGCAGGTGTCGATCTCCACCTTCACCTCGTCCTTTACTTTCATCACCGGCTCACACATTCTGATACCTGATGTCACATCAAGGTAACAAAAATCACGTCTGACTGAAAGATCAACAGCACTGCAGTATTTGACACGAGGCAGCCGAGCGTCTTCACGCTGAAAACATTTAAAGCTGCAGGATGTCAAGACGTTGTCTCACCTTTCCTACGGTGGCCACCAGCAGACATTAAGGCTCTCTGCAGTGTTTGTCCCTTCTGGGCTGCTGTAGAAAGATTCAGTCTAAAGTAACAAAAACAACTCATTTTCAGCTGTTAAAACACTGAAACCAGAACTGCAGATTCGGTTTCTGCTGGTGGATCTAAATCCTGGACCCGAACCTCAAGTCCAGCCTGCGCTGCACCTGATGTCACCTGCAGCCAGGCGTGACGTTAAAGAGCTGGAGGTCAGAGACTTTCAGGGGGTGAAGTGGCATCATGTGATCAGTTTCAGGAACACTCCACTGACATGATGGCTGCTGATCAAGTTCATTGATTAGTTGTATGTTAATGTCTGAAGGGCTTTGATAATCTATCATGTTTAGACTTAATGAAAAAGTGTCTTAAACCAGTCTGAACTGGTCTGACCTGCTCCAGATAGGGCATGGTCTCAGCAGGACTGTGAGGGTCCAGCCGTGTGGAAATCCAGTTTGAGTGTAAAATCCTCTTAAGCCACTCATTTCAAACGGTTGATTTAATGTAAGCTTTAGACTCAGGCTCTGGTTTAAATGTAGGCCTGACTGACAGGATGTTTTCTGTCTGAGCTCTTTGGTGAAACGTGATCCGCCTCTCGTCGGTGTCCGTCATGGTAACACAGGTGAGGCGTTCCGTGAACTCACACCTGCAGTGAATATGAACCTTCAGAAGAGGTTAATGTGCAATTTGACCATCAGCCAAAACGTCTTGATGTGATCAGACACGAGCAGCAGAACCTGAGGCAGCGGTCAGATTCTGGACTCTTTGGTCTGCAGACCTTCAGCTGCCTCGTGGCTCACCGCTGAACTTCTTTCAGTTCTACCTTTGACGTGTATTTTCAGAACTTCCTGACTTTGTTCCGTTAACTGACGAAGTGAAATACGAAAGAGATGAAATGACGACACTATTTCACACTGAGCTGTTAAAAGCTGAAGCGGCGCCGTGTTGCCCAGCTCCAACAAACAGGCTGAACGAGTCATCCATCCACACAGACTCCTGGCTGCTCATCAGATTATGCAACAAACTGCAAGTTAACTTTGGCCACAAACAGTATCTGAATGTCCCCCCTCACGTCACAGATGACCCTCCTGAACCGGTCTGAACCGGTCCAGACCGGCTGTCCGTCCTTTCTTTTCATCTTTAATGAACATCAAATCATTTCGAGTCCGTTAAAGTTCAGAGAAAGCTGCTTCCAGGTCAGCCGATCTGGTCCAGTTCAAGGACCCTGTAAAAGCAGGAAAGTCGGATCAGAGTTGCGTTCGGGACTGAGCGAACCAAAGAGCCGTAGATATTGATTTTTACGTATCGATCAGTCTGATCTGATATGACTCTTAAAGTTCAGCTTCAGATCCGAATCAACGGGACAGCGGAGGGTCAGTCAGCCAGTCACAGCTCAGAATCGACTTCTCCTCTTCGGTGTTTCTTCAGTTTCATCTTCAAACTGTGAAAACAGCCCAACCTCATCATCCTCATCCTCATCACCCTCATGTCCTCATGGTCGAGGCTCCGGTTCTTCTCCGTCTCTTCAGCTTCTGGTTTTCTATTTTTTGACTTCTTACTGTGTGACTCAAATGTTTAAATATGAATATCCAGTAACTTTGACCACGACATGCCTAATTATAAATCGAATCATTTAGATATATTCACTTCTTGAGATTACTCTTTACTGTTGATTCAAAGTATATCCTAATATATCGAAGCAGAAAATGAGTCAGAGAAAGTTTTAGTAAATTAACTTTTAATACTGTACATTTTTTAAAGAGGAGGTACTTAAAGTTCTGTAGTGGAAGAACCTGAGAGGTTTTATGTGAAGATCTTTTGTTGCATGTCTCTGTTGCTAAAAACATGTTGGTTGGTGGGGTGGGGGGGGGGGTGGGGGGGGTGAGGCCAAAGGTTGTTCAGAAAATGTGAAGAAGCTTCTTTCACCATGACCACTAGATCACTCACAGGTCGCATCTCCTTCAGAGGAAATAAAGCACTTTAAGTGTCGAGCAGCGCCGACTTGCCTCTTTCTTTAACGCTCATTACCCACAATTCACAGCGGCATCACTCACTGCAGGTGTGTCAGCAAGCAGGCAGAGAAGCAGAAACCCTTAACGAAAGTGATGGATGAGTGGTTGAAGCACAGCGTCTGTCCTGTGGACGTCTGTCCTCACGTACGAAAGCAAGTTTGACCAAACGTGTTATTTATCCGCTAAAGTTATTCTGCTCTTAACATGAAATGCAGACGCTCATGAATGACGTCTCTGTCGTAGTTTGTCGGATCAGTGGTGGATGCTAACGGTATCATGAGCATCCAGCGGCCACGTGTCTCCGTCTCCAGCAGAACTGGACTGAAGGGTTTCATGATGTAAACATGAATCTAAGTCTGCAGCTGGTTGTTTTGGCGTGAGCAGAAAATGTCTTCTGGAATCTTCTAAAGAAAGGTTTTGGTTTATTTTTTTTAGTATTTTGTTGATTTTGAGCTGATATGAAAGCACGTGTGAGGCTGCCGCCAGCAGACACTTCTCATTGGCTGCAGGGGCTCGCCACTCGAGCGGTGAACAGCAGCGCGTTGATGGTGGACTCTCTGATGAGCAGCAGGAATGGTCTGTCAGCCTGGAAAACCTCCCGGTTTAAGTTGATGGACCGCCCGATGGCCACCACGGCGGTGGCGGCTGCCGCCTCGCTGCCCTCCTCGTTCACCTGCAGAGCACAGGACAGGTGTTTTCAGGATCCTGTCTGACTCTGGATCAGCCAGGACGCTACCTTCAGGTCTGTGTTTATGGTTTACTGTTTACATTTCATAAGAAAGAAACAAATTGTGGATATTTCTCCATCGATTCCAGTATTTCTGCTCAAATCTGGACATTTAAATGTGATTTTGAGTAAAAATAATGTCAACCATCCTTCAGCAACCTGAGGAGCTGTTTAAGGTGTCCACTGTTGGTCGAAACTAAACTTTTCAACCTGGTCCGTCTACACAGGTGACCAATCAGTGAGCAGCTGCCAGTGATGTCAGCAGCATGTGACTGACCTCCAGGAAGGCTTTGTGGAAGGCGTCGGAGATGTGGAGACCGTCGCTGCCGTCCTCCAGCATCCCTGAAACACACAGATTTTAATGATCGCTGTAACACCAATGAGGTCAGCTCACGTAAAGCTGTCAGAAATCTATCAGTCGATCAGTAGATCAGCAAAAGTGATCAGAGGAACTGAAACAATAAAATCTGTCCTGAACGCATGAACCAGGATCAGACTCCAACAACAGGATCTCTCTTCAGGTTCAAGTCCAGTTAAAGAGCTTCATCATCAGAGACGTCCCACATTCTGCATCGGCTGTCTTCCAGGAGACGACACGGGACACAACCCGCGATGTCCAGCCACGCCGTCATTTTGGTGCCAAAACATCCCACGCTGACCTGAGCTCCTGATGCAAAGACATCACCTGATCGACCTTCTGGGTCCCCGCCCCCTCACCTGGAAGACTGGCCTTCTCCGCTTCGAACAGGTCGGTCAGTCCCATGGCCTGCAGCTTCTCCTTCAGACTGAAACTGTCCTCCACCCTGAAGCGAGGGACGTGGACGGAGACGGTTGTTTCCTTCATCTCATCCAACCAGCTAGTCAGTTTCTTCAGGTCCAGACTCTCCTCCACCTGAGCACACACACGCGCGCGCACACACACACACACACACACGTGCACGCACGCACGCACGCACACACACACACACACACACACACTCATTAAGTGCTGCCCTACTCTCCTGTGGTTCGGTTCAAATTTGCTGATGGTGATTGATCCTATTGATTAGCCGAAATCGGCTGATGCTCCAGCAGCTGGAGCTGCAGAAATGGTTCCATTTTCCTTTCTTACCAACGACTCCATGATCTTTGCTCCAGCACCACCTTCAGAACATTTTTACATGTCGCTCCACCTCAGTTCAGACTAAGAATCAGTAAATCAGGATTCTGGCTGACAAACTCTGCAGCCTGTGTGTGTGTGTGTGTGTGTGTGTGTGTGTGTGTGTGTGTGCTTAAACAGGACATGTGAAAACCAAACTGAAAACTGTTGTCAGCTAACCCAACAGAGAAATAATGACAACTGAAACGGACAGACGGAACGACCACAGAATATTATGGGCTGGAACAACAAAGGAAGCACCTTCAAAGGCGAGCAGGACGGAGGACATGGGGCCTGACGTGATTACCTGACTGAGTGTGTGGCCTCTGCTCGGCAGGATGATCACCATGGTGATGTCGTCTCCGCGGTACGGCATCTCCAGCAGCTGCACCTGGTCGTCGGGGAAGTGCCTGTACCTGAACTTGGTCTCCTGGTACATCATGTTGACTGAGCAGGACTGGCGGTCACTGACGTGGAAGTCTGAGACGTACACGTTGTCTTTGTCGAACTTGTTCTTCCACTGACCCTGAGAGAAGAAATGTCAACACATTCAAACCAAGAAACCCTCGTTCTGTTATTTTCTCTGCTCTGTGACTCCAACTAGTGTTAGGTTAGTGCCACGTTAGGTGGCACGGTGGCACGGTGGCAACACTGTCGCCTAACAGCAAGAAGGTCCCGGGTTCGATTCTCGCTGCGGGCACCGGGGGTATGCCTTCGGTGCCTGCTGCTTGAGGAAAAAAGGCCTTTCTGTGTGGAGTTTGCATGTTCTCCCCGTGTTCACCTGGGGTATCCTCCATCAAATATACCCCCACTAAAAACATGCAAGAAGATCACCACCTGACCAATGGTGACAAAGGAACTGGGTCCCCGGGCGCCGGTTGGATGGCAGCCCACCGCTCCTGGTCTGCCGCGGAGGAAGGACGACCAGGATGGGTTAAAGGCGGAAGTTAAATTTCACCAGTGCATGGGCGTGTGTGGGCATGATATGTATCTGTGTGACGTCCCTCTGATTCTTCTTCTTCTTCTTCTAGTGATGGGCACGGCAGTTCTTTTAGATGTACTGAATCTCTAGAATCAGTTCACTGGAAAGATTCGTTCACCGAATCACCGAATCATTCAGTGCTTGGCAGGAGGAGCCTGCGACTCCTGAACTGATATACGGCTGAACGGTTCAGGTTTCAGTTCAGTTCACAGCTTCCAGGACCGGGAGACGAGAGTGTTGTGACTGTGTAGCTTTGACAAACACATTTGTAAACATAAAACTCGTTTATAAATCATGATGTTTTACTTGTCCTGTCCTATGGTATGCTATTTAACTGGTCTACTCGGCAAATTGGGCTCAGTGAGTGATCCGCTCACTGAACGTATACCCCACAGTACATTCAGTGAAGGATTCACACTGAATATGCACCGTTCCCTCGCAAATTGTCGCAACGAGATGATCAGACAGTCACGCATTTTCTCAAACTGCGGGTTTTATACACTACTTGTTACATGCTGTGTCCTACTGTATGTGAGTTGTTGCGGTGGCAAATTTAGCAGAGTTTAAAAAAAAGTTAGTTTTCTCCGAGGTACACTTGAACACAGCGACACAACACTAGCGCGCGGTCCCTCCCTCCCTGCCTGCAGCGGCTCGCCGGCTGCCCGCCCGGCGCTGCTGACAGTTCAACTGAACTGACTGAGAAACGAACGAATCACTTGAGGAAGTGATTCGGTTCAGTACATTCACTTAAAAGATTCGTTCTTTTGAACGAATCGTTCGCGAACGACACTACACTACAGCCAACAGCGGCACCCAGGGACCCAGTTCCTTTTGTCACCATTGGTCAGGTGGTGATCTTCTTGCATGTTTTTTGTGGGGGTTTTTTATGGAGGATACCCCAGGTGAACACGGGGAGAACATGCAAACTCCACAAAGAAAGGCCCCTTAAAGGGCAGCAGGCACCGAAAGCATGGTGGACGACACGCCCCCCAGTGCCAAGACCTGCTGTGGCAGAGTACAGCCTCAGAGAGCTGCTTGCTTGGCTCTGCTGTCTTTGCCCTGTTATCATATGATGCTAACGTTCCTGATTCAAGTCGTGATTATCAAAAGTTTAAAAAGATTTCAATGAGAACAAAAGACCAACGAGCAGAACGTCTCAGCACCACAGACACTGCAGGGTTTTGTCTGCCACACCGACTGAACCAGACCGGAACACGATCAGTCCGGCTTCGGTTGTCTATCCGATCAACAGATCCACGGCGTTGCGCCTGCACCAAAACTCTGCCGCCGTTACACAGATACTCGGATCCTTAAAGGGATCTCTGAGACACAAACACCGGCCTCCATCACTGCAGCTGTGACAATAGGAGCAGTTTGAGGTACCACTGCAGGTACCTTGAAGTAGATGGTGTTGACGAGGACCAGGATCGTGGTGGAATCCAGGGCCCCCTCCGGCAGCGTGTCCTGGATCAGGTTCTCAGTCTTGTTGGAGATCCAGCTGTTGATGGTGAGCCGGGCCTTCTCCGGGTTCTCCTGCAGCACAGAACCCAGGTTCTTAGTGTTAGTCTGGTCAGATATCTGAGGCTGACGGTCTGATCAGGTCACTGATCGTTATTCTTTAAAAATGAAGCCTGAGCCGTTCTCGTGGTGAACTGGACTCACCTTGAAGTTGAGTGGCAGCAGTTTGGCTCCGTAGACCATGTCACTGATGTTCTGGTACGTCTCGTTGAACATCAGAGACTTGTCTCCAAACAGTCGGTTAGCAGAGATCAGCGCCGTGGTCTCGTCCTTCTTCCTGTACAGACGACAGTTGAGTTTGGCGAAGAAGAAGTGGACCTGATCCGACGTCTTCTCTTTGATGGTGTCGAATTCAAACACCTGCAGACAGAAAAACATGGAAACGTGGGTTTGATCTCCATCACTGACTGAAAACAGTCTGCAGGAGGAACCTGGACGAAGTCAGAGAGTCTGTGAGCAGCAGTGCGCCTGCCGTGTTCAGGTACTTTAAGGGGTAAAAGTACTAACAACACACTGTTACTCTGATACAAGTAAAAGTCCTGCATTCAAAACTTCACTGAAGTAAAAGTATTATCCTAGTGCTTAGAGTGAAAATGTAGTGGAGTAAAAAGTACAAATACTATTGTAGTAGAAGTACTGGACAGGTCTCACTGGAAGACTTCAGGAGAAATTCCAGGTACTTGTACTCGAGTAAATGTACTTTGCTGCAGTCTGACCTTCATGATCTGCTGCAGCGTCTGGTTGCAGGCTCCCAGCTTGGTCATCGCGAACGCGGTGGAGACGCTGATGGGGGACATGAAGATGTTGGACTCGGGGGTCTTACTGAGGGCCAGTTGTTTGTACAGCGCCAGCGCAAAGCGGCCGTTGGCCTTCGACAGCTCCCACACTCGTGGGTTGGTGGACTCAGGGACGGGCTCTGGCTCGGCGGTCGGGCCCTCTGGGGCCTCGGGGTCGGGACTGCGGTAGATGCAGCGCGGCTCCAGGGGAAGGTCTCTGGGCTTGGCGCTGCAGATGTCCGGACGAACGGAGGAGACGAGTGGCAGGACCGCCATAACCAAGAGCCAATCAGCAGCCCTCATTCTGAACGGAGAGACAATCAGAGGTGAATTTTATTTTAGTTTCCCTCCTCGGAGTTGCAGAACGTGTCCTGGTTCATTGTCTGTATTGATCTGATCTGCAGTTTCATCTGTGCTGTCGTGAAAACTCGTTTATGTGACGTCATCAGAAGGCAAACGATGACTCGCAGAGCAAACAGTGAGACGCCACGTCCATGAAGTATTTCTACTTTGAATCGGGTTTTCTCTGGTTTGTCTGTTTGTCCTCCAGCTGTTTCTATCAGCTCCGTTCTGTCAGGAACAAGTGACCAACGACCCAGGATTAATCAATAAATCTGATTATTGTCCACAAGATTCAGAGAGAAGTTTCTGTTTTCAACATCTGAACTGGAAACGCAATAAACAAGTTTAATCACCAGCAACCTCCAACACACACACACACACACACACACACACACACACACACAGACAGACAGACAGATGCGCACGCACACACACACGCACGCACACACACACACACACACTTTGAGCTACATTTACTTGTAAATCTTTGATTTCCTCGGAGTCAATCTGTCGTTTTGTTTGTAACTGAACTTCAGTCTGAATTGAGGAACAAACAAATGTTAAACTCAGCTGCAGATTTCACACGTCGACACTTCTGAACGTTAAGAATGATTAAAAATAAACCAATGAACCATCAGAGCAATGTCATTAAATCCAAATGAAACCAAAAGCTGTTTTTAATCAGTCGTCGCATTTTAGTTTCAAAACTTTGGACTTTTCAAACTCAGACTTCAAACCTGTGTGTTGCTGTGACTGAGAACGAATGAAGATGAACATGATGATGAAGATGAGGAAATAAACTGATCTCTGCGTGACGATGACGGTGAACCTGACACAAGACACAACATTAATTACTTAAATCTTACCTGAACAGGTGGAGAGTCGAGTGTATTCTGATGTGTGTCGCTGGAGCTGAACTCAGGTCAGTGTCCTGCAGAGCACTGAAACATCACATCAACCTTTGAGACATTGATCGTCTGTCAGTCAACAGCTCGGAGCTCCAGGAAACATCTGCACACAGACCAGCTGCTGCTGCTGCTGTGACGAATCGCCGTCAGGCCGATCGCTGATCAGTAACTGTGACAGCTGCAGTACGGACGTGTGACCAGCAGGGGGCAGAAGACCAGGAGGAACTGTCTGTCTGCACACAGCCGTCCTCTGAGCTGGAGTCCTTCTGTTAGCTCGTCTATGATGACCGTCGCTCACTCGGGTGGCACATCGCTCATCCTCTGAGGACCATGAACTCTCAACGCACTCCAGTTCTGGTGGACATAGTTTAGGAGGTGGACCGGAAGACACCATCATCATCATCATCATCATCAGAGACAGACAGCAGACCTAAAACAGACAGAAGACAGTGAGAAGAGTTCTACCACAGGTCTTCATCAGCTCACTTCAGTCTGAGACGAGTCTTCATCCTCGATCAGCAGCTGAAACACGACACTGCAGACCATCACAGCCTGAACACAAGCTGTGCCCACTGCTCCCCACCGGGAAGCACTGCAGCAGCAGAGACTTCAGTCAGTACTGATGGAAAGATGAACGCAGCATCAGCCTGGACGCTGCACGGAGGACACACTTGACTTTCCAACAGGACAACTCTCACACACTGACAGTTTGGATTAAAATGTGTTCAGGCCCAAGTATTAAAAGTATTCTGAATTTTATTTGTAGGATCATAAATATTAAACAAACTGCAAAAACCAATTCACATAAAAACAGGAAGTGATGAGAAAATCACAAAAGACACATTTCATGAACACAAACATCTGATAAAAGGAGAGAAAGCAGACTAACTGAAGGTGGCAGAATGTAGTAAAACCAGTCTGATGATGAAAAGCAGGACCTGAATCAGACCAGCAGTATGTCCACACTGAGCTCCTGAGACAAACCGAGCTCCAGCTGACAGCCTGTCGTCCTGATGGAGGATGGAAGATATCCAGTGAAACAGTCTCTCCGTACAGACACACCAGACTCCATTTAAAAAAGAGCACGTTTTAAAAGCTTCCAGCAGACGTCAGTCTGATCAGTGGCTGTTCTCCTGCTGTCAGAAGAGTTTGGGCAGCTGTCTCAGGCGGCTCAGGTCCAGGATGTTTCCCACTGATCCCTCTGTCTGACGGTTGCTCACCCTGGCCAAAGATGGCCGCCTGCTGGCACAGTTCTCCTTGTCGGCCGTGTTCGGTTTGGCGCCGCCAGCTAAAAGCTGCATTTTTGGCCGTAGGTCCCGGATCAGCTGACTCTGTGGGAGGAGCTTCACATTCTGAGCTTCATTCAGCGGCTGGCAAGACAAAGCCTCCCGAACGTCGACCTCCTGCTCCGCCTCCTCCTCGTCCTCCTCCTCGATCAGGCCATACCTCCTCATGTATTTCCTGGTGGCCAGAGACATGTTGCTCGGTGACAGCATGGAGTCTCTGGAGGAGGTGTGGTCTTGAAGGGGGGCATGGCCTCCCAAAGACAGTCTGCTGAGCTGAGAGTCACTCAGGTAGCGCAGGGCGATGGCATTGGCCTCCAAACTCAGATCCACGCTGCTTCCAGGGAAAAGAGCGCTGACCGTCGGCTCAGAGACGCTCAGTCTGGACAGAACTGCTGCTGGATTGATGCTCGCCAGAGTGCTGTCAACAGACGGACAGAGACAGACACACACAGTGAGAACACGTCTGACTCGTCATAAAATCATCACACATCATCTGATCAGTCAGCACACACCAGATCAGAGTCTATGACAGTTTGTTGTTGCACTGCGTCTCTGTGTATTTTGGTGTTTCGTGGTGTCTCTTGCTGACGTCCGGTCTCTCCTTTTCAAATTTCAAACGTCTTCTTCACCGTTTATTTCTCTGGAACAACGCACTCTGACCACTGAGCTAAAGCTGAACCAAACCTTCATGTGCAGGATGACATAAATAATGGATCAGTAAACCCTGATGTCAACCTGATCGGCTGCAGACAGCTTCAACCCTCAGGTGTGACCAGGTGAGCTCAGTACCTGCTGCTCTCCACGGTTTGGTGGATTCTTCTGTCGGACTCTGTCAGATCTTCTTCGGTCACATCAGCTCCAAGCAGCTGCAGCTGCTGCAAGGTGGCGCTGACCACCGGGTCTCCACACCTCTGCGGCTTCCTCCTGGACAATGAGGATGACTGGGATGACTGGGATGACTGGGAGCGGTCTGAAACCACAGATAGGCTGCTCCTCCTGGACTCCTCCTCTTCCACTTCCTGTCTGCTGTCTGACTCCTGAAGACGGCTGGTCAGCTGATTCTGAGGACACAGATGTATCTTTACATGACATCAACGGTTCCATTGGATCATGTGACCATCGAGACTCCCTCCATGTTGTGTTACCATGAGGTCGTGAATGAAGCTCTGCTGGTCGTCTGCAGGTCTGTACATGCTGGCACTCTCTCCAAGAACTGGACTCTGCAGACCGCTGCAACAAGACAGGCTCCAAGTCACAGTCTGAAGTCTTTAACAGCAAGTCACAAATTAACAAGTTTAAAGTCTTTAACAAGTCAAGAGTCTTTTACAACAAGTCACTTTTTTTTTTTGTTACAAGTGATGAGTCTTTAACACGTACCACACTTTTAAACAACAAGTCTCAAGTGTTCAACAAGTCACACGTCTCTAATTGGGTAGTTAAATGATAATAATCATAATCATAATAATAATACTAATGTGGAAACAAAAACAAAAACCTGTCTCTCCATCGGCAGATGAGTCTCACCTGTGCTGATCGCAGGGGGAGACAGCAGCCTCCTGACCCGTGAAGTCACCGTCCTCAGCTCCGCCCAGAGGCCTGCTGACGGACAGGTCGGCATGTGAGGGGGGTCTGCGGGGGGAGGGGGAGGATGAGGGGGGAGGTGTGGGTGAGGAAGGGGGAGGAGCCTGCACCTCATGTTGAACGATGGGCTGGACAGGATCCCCCCAGAACAGACTGGCACCTGAAAACCAGGAAGTGAGGTATGAAAACACTGAGATGTGTGATGCTGACTTGCATCTGTTTACACCTGTCCTGACAGTACAGTCTGTCCACCACATGAAACACCTGTCCTGACAGTCTCACCTGTCCCCACAGCGATGCTGGCGGTGCTCTTCGGTGTCTCAGTGTTGACCTGCTGACCAGAGGACTGGAGTTTCCCCTGAGCCTCCAGCAACATCTGGACCTAAAGACAGTCAGTCCATCTTCACTATGACAACATCAAAAACAAACACCTGTGCTCCACCGTGGACCAATCAGCAGCCTCCCCAGCCAACATAGAAAATTGAAATAAGCAAAGATGTTGTATAATATTTCGTGTCTGAATCAAAGAGACGCAGACGTGTTGTCATCTGACCGTGTTTTGGAAGTCAAACGGTCAATCTGTGGAGGACTCGTGATCTCACCTGAGCCTGCAGGAGGCGCAGCTGGCGGTCCTGATGGAGGAGGAGCTGGTAAGTGTCTGTCGGGAGGACTGTCCCCACCTGATCACAGCAGTGACTCACACAGGAGGGACGGGGGAACCAGGGGGGAGGCGCGGGGTCTGCTGCTACTGCTGGATGGGAGGGGTGAGGAGAGGGGGAGTCACCACACCACAGGACAGAAGGAGGGTGGCTGCAGGCACAGGGAGGAGAGGGGAGGAGGGGAGAGGAAGGAGGAGGACCAGAGAGACGAGTGGAGGGAGGAGGAGTGTGGTTGGAGAAAGGGGAGGAGGGGCTGTAGGAGGGAGGAGGAGCTGAGGGGGCAGGTGGGTGGTTGTAGAAGGGAGGTGGAGTATGGTGATGGGAGGACAGAGGAGCAGCATGAGTTGAGGAAGGAGGAACAGAGGGACTAGTTGTATGGTTGCTGGAAGGAGGAGTGTGGTAATGGGAGTGAGCAGAAGGAGGTGGAGGAGGAACAGGATGGAGACTGGAAGGAGGATGAGGAGTGTCAAGATAGGGGTGAGCAGGAGGACATGGAGAAGGAGCAGGGTGGATACTGGAGGGAGGATGAGGACTGTGATGATGGGAGGATGAAGCAGGTGGAGGAGCAGCAGCTGGGTGGAGTCCTGGGGAGGAGAAGATGGAGGTGCAGTTGGAGGTGTGGGTGGTGCAGCAGGTGCAGGGCTGCTGCACGTTGGAATTGGGGGTGCTGTGGAGGTGAGGAGGAGCAGGAGGTCTGGGAACGGAGGAGGAGGAGGAGGTGGTGGCGTTTCCAGTTGGAGGAGCAGACGTCTTGTCAGCCGCAGGAGCAGGACGTCTGGGAACGGAGGGGCTGTTTCCGGTTGGAGGAGCAGACTTCCTGTCAGCAGCAGGAGGTCTGTGGGTGGAGCCCTCCTGATTGGAGGAGAAGCTGCTGTCAATCAGCAGAGACAGTTCAGGAACTGATGGCTGAACTCTCCGAGCCTGAAACGAAAACATTCATCAAGGTGAATCCGGACAGGTGCACACAGGCACTCAGATGATCTGCTGCTATTGGCTGCCAGTGGTGACATCATGGTGACATCACAAAGCGACATGAAACTGTCGTCAAAAGTCACAGCGGCTGTGGTTCAGTTGTTATCAGGTAAATACGACAATGAATCCTGATCCTGATTTTAGGTGACAGACGGTCAGAAGAGTTTTCTGGAAAAACCTTCAGAAAAGCAGGAAGTGATGTCAGAGGTTTCTAAAGGTGAACAGG
The DNA here is from genome assembly GCF_051107435.1 of Chaetodon auriga. Lineage (NCBI taxonomy): Eukaryota > Metazoa > Chordata > Actinopteri > Chaetodontiformes > Chaetodontidae > Chaetodon > Chaetodon auriga. The sequence goes on from NC_135076.1 coordinate 30,010,205, forward strand.
TGTTTCTCTTTCTCAAAAACAGATTTTATTTCTCGTGTTCAGACTCACTGAGGCTGGAAACTCGCTGGCAGAGAAATCGTTCCTGTCAAGCTTTGACAAAGATGGCTGCAGTACACACACACACACACACACACACACACACCTCATTTCACTTCAAGTCTCTTCTTAATAGACAATAAATCATGGAACATGTTTGTGTCTCTCCTGTCATGACAGTTGTCGTCTACTTAACAGTGATGCCACAGAAAGATTCACGAGGTTTGTTAGCCTTGTTAGCAGTTAGCATCTCGGACCGCAAACCGTCCTGCGACTGACCTGCTGAGCGGGAGGGTGGGGGCTTGGGGACGGTCGTGGAGACAGGTCTTCATCCTCGACTCCAGAGTCCTGATCACTGGCAGACAGACCGGCGGCTGCAGGAGCAGCACTGAGGACAACGAATGAACGTTAATATATTATATTATATTCATACAGTCACACTCGGTCAGAGAGTCAACAGTGGTACCTGTTGAAGGAGCTCTGAGCCTCTCTGAAGATCTCCATCTGTCTGCTGTGATCCTCTGAACCCAGTTCACACCGCAGAGTCTGACCCTCCACAGACAACACCTGCTGACAGTACGCAGGTCCACGTCAGTCCACATTCAGGAGGGACAGTTCAACCAATTCTCTTCATGATAACCAGCTCATCACTACAGAATGTGACAAGAACGGTCTGAAGCTGCTGGGACTCCTGTGGCTATCAGGTGTGGTATTACCTGGTACAGTGTGACATGCTGGGAGGCTGTCAGCAGCCGGTAGTCCGGCTGTGGTCCTGGTCCTTGACACTGGAAGAACTGAGGAGCTCTGTGGGTGGAACTGAATAGAACGAGCAGGAAACGGCCACTCTCTGAAAAAACTCTGAAACACAAGACAAACACTCTGTGACACCAATGGCAGACATCAACTCTGAAGAGTCTGAACAACCGAACCTCAAACAGGGAACTCACCTGTCCTGCAGAGCAGAGCTAAACAGGAACCTCAGACACCAGGCCCACACCTGAGGGTTGTAGACGTGTGTGACTCCACTCAGCCAGCTGTCACATGACCAGAAACACAGTTAAAGGGACACTTGATTTTCGACAACTTCTCTGTTTGTTGAAGAACGTCTACACTCACCATCTGACACTGGAAATGTGAACTGTGTGCACAGTTAGCATTACTCTTCCAGACCGCTTCGTCAACGAGGGCCAGAAACGTTGAACAAAGGGATTAATATCGAGGGACAGTCAAGAGACACTGTGTGGACATTAAACCTCATTCTAAGCCAACTAATTACCAGAGTAGTGGGCTGGATGCAACTTTCTTCATGTTGCTTTTTGTACTCTACACTGCAGCACAGGCTCAGTTAGCGTTAGCCTTCCTGTCGCCTGTGCTCCTCACTGGTATGTGTGTATGTTGCTGCTGTATGTAAACTGACAGACATGCACGGAGGGTAACAACAGAGCTGCACATGACTGGAATTCATTGGCCTGGTACAGTTGTGTGCCTTTGAGTGGGACCCAGCAGCTGGCTTACTGAGTGCACGCTGGTAAATGCAGGCACTAGCAGCACAGTGTAAGATGAGTCAAACATCTTATCTGAGCTGAAGTTTATTCATTTGTGTATTCACGCTGGTGCGTCTCTATCATGAAAATATAACAGACAGCTCTTAATCAATAAGAGAAAAATAACTATGTAACAGTTTGCTGTGCTTTGTTCTGATTGTTCTGTAATGAAACAACAGTGTGACTCACAGTCCGACCAGCGGCAGGCTGGAGGCTTTCGGGTCCGACTCCAGCAGCAGGAGGAGTTTTCTGGTCTGATCCATCGTCAGAAACCTGCAAACAGACGTGGCAGTTCAAACCAGACCAGGCTTCGTCAGGAGGATCCTGAGCGTCTTGAAGAGGAACTCGGTCTCACCCTCTCTGTCGGTTGGTGGCGAGCGGCGGCGGTCGATTGATGCTGGTCAGACTCCTCAGCAGAGCCGTGGGGATGACGGGGACGGCTCGGACCGGCTGCACGTCCACACCGACAGACGGACAGACAGACGTCCAGCTGAGGCTGTACGCTGCAGCGTCAGACTGCTGAGAGCAGACAACACGAACTCTGACCTTCATCAGCTGGGACAGATCCAGAGTCTGTCTGCTGCTCACAATCTGCTGCAGCACCTGAGACAGACAGACAAGTTCAAACCTAACCTCAGTGCTACGTCAAGAAACAGCAAGACATTTTGGACGAGCTGAGAAAATCAGCTGTTTGTGACACAAATGAGGGGTTGCCATGACAACAGAAAACAAAGCCACTGGACATACTGCCGTTACTTCAGGACAATTAGATAAATAATACTCTTAAAAGCATCAGAAACACAGGCAGGCCAAACTGACCAATCACAGCTCTTCTCGTCTCCACCTGGTGTCTCTGTATGTGCGACATGTAATTACATCTAGAGGACGAGGACGTCAGCTGCTGCGTCCTTTAGCTCGTCCCACGTCCAGGCGTTTTGTTCACAGTGATCATTCCAAACGTTCATCGGCCTCCTGCTCGACCTTCTGACACTGAGCACAACCTGGTGACAGTTACACACAGCACCCGAAAATACAGCCGCCATGTTCAGTCACCTCATGTTAATCAGTTCATCAACTAATTGTTTTGCGTATGTTTTGTATGCAAAAGTCTTAATTGACAAAGTAACTAGTGACTAAAGCTGTCAGATAAATGTAGGAGTGAAGTCCAATATGTCCCTCGAAGTGGAGTTGAGGCAGAAAGTGGCACCAAAAGAAAAGACTGCAGTAAAATACAAGTACCTCAAATTTGTACTTAAGTACAGCACTTAAATAGTTACGTTCCACCACTGGACAAAGGAAACATGTTATTCGTTCTTTCTAAAAAAAAAGGTTTAGGAGAATATTCTGAAGGCTTCATATCAAACTGAGAGCACAGCGCTGAAAACTCCAGAGACATTCAGCCAATTCAATCAATTAAATATGGCAAATATCTGCAAGCAGACAGACACAGCAATCAGCTGTCTAACTGTCCATCAGCCTGTAATGACTGAACACGAACAGCTGAGATTTAATGGAATGTAAGGTGACCACCATTTCCAACACACAGACTTTACCTGAGCAGGCCAGCCAGGTGCATCACTGACCATCAAAGTGTGTTTGGAGATTTTAGCTTTTTTCATTTTCATTTTATCTGTCTGAGACAACAACATCAGTGGCGATGCTCACCCACGGGTTTGAAAAGAAAATGACAGATGAAAAGTTCTGTTTGTGGAGTCCTGATGTGTTCAGACAGACAGTCAGCAGGGCTCGAGACTGCGAGCAAAATGGTCGCATATGAGACCTTTTTTTCAGAGTTTGCGAGTAAGAATTTCATCTGGTCGCGTTCGTGCGAGCGCATCAGTTTTATAGTTCCGTGTTAGACATTGTGGTTGAAAGTCGTCCTTTTTTTCGCTGGCTTAGTCAGCCGCCTCCACCTGCACTCTCTCCTGTTGAGACAGCGCCGTCACGTGCACATAAGCCGTCGCGTAAACGCGCAGCGCGCAGAACTTCAAGACACCAAGACTAGCGTTTCGCTATTCTCAAAAATGAAGCGGTCTATTGCTGATTTTTTCCAAAAACTAAATAAGGAGAGAGAGGAGGAGACTGGTGGTTAGGTAGAGCCAGCAAAAGGTGCCGAATCAGACGGTGGGCCGACTGTTGATGAGGAGGACAGGGAGAGACCCGCCGAGCAGCAGGTGAAAAAAAAAAAAAAAAAAGTACTGCTTTCAACCACAATGGTTGACACAGTACCCGTGGTTGCGGTACGAAGGGGGAACTACGTTGTGTGTCTGGTGTCGACAGTGTGGCCAGTCTGTTGCAGGCAACACAATTTGTTACGGGGTCGACACAATTTAAGCTGGAAACTGTGAAGTTACACAACGACAGCATAAAACACAAAACTTGTCGGGACCAATGCATCACCCGAAACACTGAGCCCCTCCCGACTTTTTTTCAGCGGAGAGTAATCGCTCAACAGAAGAGAACGAAATGGTCATTAAGTTTAACACTGCCTATAACATAGCGAAAGAGGAACTCCCGTTCACACAATTCAAATCCCAGATCGCACTGATGAAAAAAAACGGGCTGAATGTGAACCCAACCTATGCCAATGACAAGGCATGTGCCCAGTTCATAGGAAAATCATGTGCTGGTGCGACCAACTGAGAAAGTTGGTCGCACCAGTGCTACCAGTGGAAAAGTTAGTGTAGAGCCCTGGTCAGACAGACAGACAGCCAGAGAGTGTGTGAGACAGACAGACAGAGTCAGAGAGGCAGTCAGACAGACAGTGAGACAGACAGACAGTGAGACAGAGAGACAGTGAGACAGACAGACAGAGACAGTCGCTGACCTCCAAACTGCAGATGTCAAACTTACCTTGAAGCAGTGGTGTAGCTCAGCCTCTGATTGGACGACAGCATCAGACGATGTCTCAGCCTGTGTGGAGAACAAACAGGGAACCAGGACGTCTCCAGGGAGCGGAGCGGAGGGAACCCTGCCCGAGGCTCCGGCCTGGTCCCGACCCGGATCGAACCGGTCCAGAGTCACAGTGACCCCCTCCTCATCTGGACCACAGGAGCACACACACAGGACAGAGGACGGGAGTTAATACAAGTGTACGATGAAGTAATCAGGAGCCAGAAAGGATCCCTCCACGTGAAGGTGAACTCTGACCTGCGTCCACAGACACTGATCCCAGGAAGAAACAGTGGACGAGGGGCTTGTTGCTGTGACGGGCGTGACGCTGAGCCAGACGCAAAGCTTTCTCCAACAGCACCAACCGAGGCTTTCTGCAGAACACACACACACACACACACACACACACACACACACACACACACACACACACACTGTATTTGTAGCTATGCTACATAGCGACTGAAGCTACACTTTGATGAGGTGGAAACCAACACTACCTCTCATAACACCTGATGCTCTCAAACTCTCTCAAAATTAGGAAGGACAGAAATTCCACTAATGAACTTTGACAAGTCACACCTGTTCACTGAGAATCAGTCCAGGTGACAACCTCATGAAGCTGCTGAGAGAACAACAGTAGAGTGCAGAGCTGCCATCAAGGCAAACGGTGGCTACTTCATCTAACATTTCAAGTTAAGAACACCTCCCAGTGATAACCTCCCAGTGTAGACATTGACAACAGGGAGACACACTGCAGACATGATCAGATCACACGTCATGGTTTATCAGTGACCGCCATGCAGCAGGGGTGTGTGTACCTGTGAGAGCAGAGCTGGAGGCGGAGTTTCTCTCCTGCAGGGCTGCCGTCCCACAGAGCTGATCTGGATTTGGGGAAACTCAGCGGAGTGAGAGAGTTCATGGAGCTTCTGAACAGCAGCAGCAACAGAAAAGATCATGTGGTGTTAATGAAACAGTTGAGTGTTGGCAAGAACTACATGATTACTTTATTGATCAATTCATACATTATTTAATCCATAAAATTGTCAGAAATGCTAAAAATGTTCACCACACTTTTCTACGGGTCCATGATGTCAATGAATTGCTTGTTTGTCTAACCAATGCCCCAAAACCCTTCAGATATCTAACTCTCAAATTCTGGAGTAAGATAACTGATCATTTCTCTGACTCTGGATCAGCTCTACACTGTACTTTACATTTCCTCAAGTGACGCAGTACTGCAGCATTAAAGTACAACACTGTTCGTAGGTGCTGCATGTGTAGTACACTATCAATAGCATTTGCACTGAACATGGATTCATGAGACCAAGTGGTGAAGGACAGCATGGCTGTCTTGTCCTTGAAGACACCCAGGCTGTCGTGTTCTCAGAAACTGTTCTTGTGTGAAACAGATTGTGAACTCTCATCATACACACCACCCTTAAATGAGCTGTGACGCACAGCAGGTGCGTTCACCTGAAGCATGTGTGCGGACATTCACTCACCTCCCTCTCACGTTCTCTGCAGTAAAAACAGCTTCTAGAACTCCACACGGCAGCGCCTGGAGGTTCACCGGGCAGCTCATCTCCGAGGGGACCGACAGAGAGTGCTAGTGGCGGTTATCCAAACGCTGAAAACACCGCGGTGAAACCAGCTAACAGCCGCTAACGCTAGCTTGCTGCTCGACCAGCATCACCTCCGTGTGTTAGCTTCGGTAGCTGAACATACGGGACGAAGCTCGAGCTTCTCGGTTAATAACTGAACGTTTAATAAAGTAGCAAACTCTATAAACGGGTTTACTTTCGTTTATCTGAATCTACTCGTACAAATCTGATCGCAAACAATCGAAAGAGAACAAAAGTTGAACGCTGTTTAATTATGGCGCTGTTTCTACATTCCTGGCGGGGCAACTCAAGCAGCCAATAGGAAGCTTTGTCGGAGCGATTCTGACCAATGGCGTGCGGCTTCGTTCCCTGTCTTTTTCTTGTACTCCTTGTGTTGTCAGCGGCAGATTAAGTGGACTAAAGCACGACACCGCCCCCCACAGGTCGGATCAGCGGTTGACTTTTTTAAAGGACCAATCGCGGTTATATACACAGCATTCAGCTTGTGAATCGAGTTACAGAGCAACACGTTATATACAAATAATTCCACATATAACACAAAAGAAACATATTAAATAACCGATAACAAGATCGATGGAATAAATGACAAACAAACAACATAATTAAACTGAGGTTAAAGTACAGAAAGGTGTAATTACTAAGACTCAGATCCTTCATAAATCAGACGTCAGAGAAGTGAGCAATCAGCATCTCAGCCGCACGCTTCTCCGTTTGTAAAGCAAGAACTCTGCCTAAATATGTGTGTGTGAGTGTATGTGTGTGTGCGTATGTGAGTGTGTGTGTGTGTGTGTGTGTGTGTGTGTGTGTGTGTGTGTGTGTTGTATTATTCATGTTGAGCTGCTGGATCATCTTCCATCACACAAAGTAATCTCCTGAAAAGCAGCGTGTGGAGGAATTATTTATCAGCATGTTACAGGACCCTGAGTCCAGCAGACACACACTGTCCACGCTGTCCACGCCGTCTACGCCGTCCTGGGTTCAGTTCCTGTCTCCTGCTATGAGCTCTGAGCAGCTTGAGTCAGAGGAGATAGTTGTTTTCTGAAAACTATCTCACTGACATGGTTTGAAGTTCAGAGGTGAAAGTGCTCCTCTTTACTCTGAGTGCTCATGTCCAGACCTGAAAGGACAATGCATTTATGAATGTTTCGTTCTGTAGATGTTTGCTGTTTTATTGACCTGCAGCAGCTTTAAGTGATGTTCTGTCATCAAGGCAGTCAGGAGGGCGTGCAGGACAAAGAGGAAAAAGCTTCCAGTATGTTTACACTCAGAATCTCTGGCGTGAAGAAAAGACATGAGAGAAAGAAAAGAATGAACTGATGAAAAGTGTTAGAAATGAACAGACTGCAGTCCTGGTTGTCTTAACTTCCTAAAGAGAGGAAGGATGTCAGAGTAGTGACATTAGAAGCTTTTGAAATGTGTTTTAAACACAGAATATCAGACATAGTTATTTTTTGGACTTTTTGTTTCCGTTTGTGATTTTTCTCTTGATCAAAACTTTGAATTGTATGAATTGTATAAAGCAGACTTAGAGAAGCGTGTGAGCCCTGATGAACTGATGGTTCCGGAGTCCGTGGACCATCGTGTCCTTGTGGGTTCGGGTCTTTTCGTGTGGACGCGCTCTTGTTGTGTCGGGACAACGCCCACTGAGGTTTGTGCGTCTCTGTGCTCAGCCTTGGATCCTCCTCATCCACAATCTTTGATCCTTGGAATCTCAGGTCTTTGTTGTTGTGCCCCCCCCCCCCCTCGTCCCCCCCTCAGACCAGCCAATCAGCACCTGGATCCGACTTGCAACGCCTACAAATGTTGCTAACCGTCCAATCAGAGAGCTCCTCCGCGCGGACGCCATTTTGTCAGTTAATAGCAGCGGTGGTTGGGGTGTCCTGCTGGCAGCTGGCTGGAACCTGTTGCTCCGTAGTTCCGTGTTGTGCAATGGACGGGTGAGTTATCCCATCGACTTACGTGTACACACAAATTAAATCGACTTCTGGCTGTTTCACTGACGTCTGACAGAAATAACCTAAATGTGTCGTCAGCTAATGTTTTTCCAGAGAGCACCTGGTGTTCTTGTTGTTAGCTTAGCTGTCGGTAAAGTTGTGTTTGCGGTAGTAACAGGAAGCTAAGCTAGCCGAGCTAGCTGTTGTGTTAGCCTCGGAACGGGCCATTCTCTGCGGGCTCAACTCCACACCCAGCGTGCACTCCATTCACAGAACCTGCCTGTTAGCTGTGGCCTCGTTTACCTGCGAAAACACCTTTCTTTCAAACACTTGTACAAAAGATCTGATGGATGAATAAGACGTGATAAGAATCATCAAGCAGCGTATCTAACTTCCAGTTCAGCGTTATGATGTTCTCACGCCCACTGCTGTATTTTGCCGGCCAGTCCTTCACTTGGAAAAAGTTAGGATTTTGGTTAAATTGATGTAAGTTAATATTAGTCTTATGGGCCGAATTGACGAATATGCTCTCAGTTGATTCGTTGAAGGTGGACGGAAGTAACTGGAGCCCATATTTTCTGAAACGAATCAAGTCAAGGTGATTAAGGCTAAATTGAGTATTTGCTGTAAAGTAAGTCTCTTATAAAACGTTAGATTTTATTTACATGTGACGCAGCGTCGTGATTTATGTGTACCGGACTGAAGAGTGGTTCCAGTTGATGAGTTCGAAGTGTAAAAGTTCTGTTCTAATTGCTTTGTGAGTCTGAGGATTAGGGAGAGTTCCTAAAATGAGCTGCATCTCAGATGGAGTTCTGCATAACGCTCTTTGGGGAGAGAACGGAAGTCGCCGGTGCTCAGAGGCTTGGATGACTTCATGTCAGATGAATATGGCAGAAGTTGAGTTTGAGTTTTAAATCTTAAATATTGCAGATTTAAAACTGATGTATTTTAATCTGGTAATACTGCAGGTCATTTAAAAACAACTGGTCTCGAACTCCAATGGGTTTTTTTGGGCTGTTGGTCAGAGTAAAAACATACATGTTTATTTTCTGTTGATTCCAGTGTTGTTGATGTATTTGTTGTTATCGGCCTCCTGGAATCAGTGAGCATGTTCAATCCTGGAAACAGTCTGGTGTTCTGAGTAACTGTCGGATAGAGTAAATCTCAGGTGAGCTGCAGTCAGGAGACGGGGAGACGTTTTGAGTTCCTCGTGTGAATGTCTGTTCATTGTCGGGGCTCATTCACGCCCTGAGAGGTTGTATTCCAGTTGGTTTACTGTCTGTTCAGTCACACCAGCTTCAGCCCGACCAGCCTTGTTCTTTTAAATATGGTTTCTTGTGAGACTTGCTGTCCAGCTCTGTGCTTCATGGGTTCATTTTCACGTGACACTTTGTGGTCCTGCACTGTGCTTCAGGACAGTCTGTGCGTTTTTTTATCCATCTTGTTATTCTACATAAGTTTCCTTAAAAGAATAATTCTAGAAAAAATGGAGACCATATCCAGTTTGTACACACTCCATGAACGAATGAATTCTCAAGTGGTTGTGTCGGTGAACAGCACATAATCTAATAATAACAATGCTAATAATAATAACGTGATTAATATTTAATTTATGCAGGCTTGAAATGTCTTTTTTCCTCGTTTAAACACACGACGGGACAATCGTACAATTCATCACGAGTGAACAATGACTGAAGTGTTGCTTCACTTTAAATGGATCCGAACAATCCTCCGAACAATCAGCTGTGATGTGTTGTCATTTAACTTCCTGCTATGCAGGAAGTGGGAATGTGTAACGTTGGGCTATTGGGCGTCTCTCTGCTTTACCTGCATTTTATCAAACAGGTTGTCTGAGTGACCAATCACAGCATGTGCCGATATAATAGTTGAGATGAGGAAAAGGGACAGAAAAGGACCAAAGGGCACAGAAACGTAAAGACAGGAAAGGAGCTCCAGCGTGACCAGTGAGCAAGTACCCACAGGTGGGTCACATGACCTGTGACCTACCCACTGGTGGGTCACATGACGTGGGACGTACGTGCGCTTGGTTTGAACGCATCAAAGCGAGAGAAAACCCTGCAAACAGTCAGAGAGGAGACTCGTTGGGTCGTCTCATTACTCTACGCAGGGCTCGACATTATTGATCCATCTACCGTGATGCTCTCAATCGGTTAACATCCAAAGTGAAGCTTGTTCTTCTTGATCCTCGTGATCAAAAGCAGACACAGTAAATCGTCTCGGAGGAGCTGCAGCACGAGCGTCTGGACATTGTTCTGTGTGATCTGCTTTCTGTCGATCGACTCGTCGATCCGTTGACTGATTCTTTCAGCTGTAGCAGGACAAACATCCAGATCGACCGACACCAACGCGTTCAACACGATGGAAGCTCATAACCTAAAAACCTGCGTTGTCCAGCTGCTCAGTGCTGGATGTGCTGATGTCAGGTCACATGACTGCCACTGAGAAATGTGTGTTGGGCCATGTAAACCAATCAGGACACAGACGCTTGAATTGTATTTACTGAAGCAGCAGTAAAGACAGGAAGTCAAGAGACGAAACAGGAAATGGAGTAAATCCCAAACAGGGCGACAGCAGCAGGTCAGTAATTGGTACCAAACGAGGTCGTTGGTGTTCACTGAGTGATGAGCTGACGGACCCCTGAGACTTTCTGCTTATTGATCCTCCACAGTTTGTTTATATATACTTTGACTTCACTTTTGAGTCGTAATGGATGTTTTCCTGTTGTGTTTTCACTACTTTCACTCGAGTCAATGATGTGAGTAGCTTCCAGGTGTAGACGTGTTTGTAAATGAGTTTCCTTGGATTAAATCATCGGTTGGCTTCTGGAAGTCGTACTATTTGTCCTCGTTTTGGACATTTTGAAGTGTTTTCTTGAAACGTGTTAATGAAAGAGTCTGTTGGCTGCAGCTCTGGTCCATGTGCTGGCTCAGGTCCACGCAGAGACAGATGGATGATGGCTGCAGGTTGGTTGGTGCTCTCTGCCTGCTGGTGATGGATGATCATACTGGAAACAGACAGGAAGTGGATGTGAATCCTCAGCTGCGTCTGGATGGACAGAAATAGACCAGCAGCCATTTTCCTGCAGAGATCATGAGCGGTCTACTCCGCACACCCTGTGCTGCGTCTTCAGCCATCACTGGTCTCTTCTCTACGTGTCACTTCCTGTCTCCATCAGTGGAGAACAGGCCTCCAGGTGGGCGGTGTCAGAAATGTCACCTGCTGTGTGAGGATCATGTGGACGTCATGTTAAATATTGATGTTAGCAGCGTTGATCAGGCCGTTTAAAGGGAGGTTTGGCTGCTCCGACGTGTTACAGCCGCCGTGACGCAGCACACCTGCACACCTGTTTAAGGTACTGATACAAATACTGTGAAGAGCTGAAAGTAAAATACTTTGAAGTGAGTCACACGGTCAGGATTTCCAGCGAATCACCGTGGAAACACGTGAGGGTTACCCCGTCACGGCTCAGCACCTCACAGACTTTACGTGATGACAGTGAACGCATCACGTCCGAGTGCACATGAAGCGATGGTGGAAAGAAAAGTTGTTTGCAGCTCTTTGTTTTTCAGCGCGCTGTCGCCTCCTCTCTGCTGGGTTTCTTCCTCCTCCGTCCGTCTCCCCAGGCACAACCTCTTCAACCTCATTTTAACTTTTTTGCTTGTTGTTTTGAGTTTCTCTCTCTGCTGCTTCTAACACGCTGTCTTTTCTTCACAGCAGTGTCCACCAAGATATAACAGTTGGTACTAAGGTAGGCACCTCTGCTTCCTCCTCCTCCTCCTCCTCCCCTGGTTGGTTTGTTTTCTGCTGTGAGGCCGTTTGCTTTTCTCTGGTGTCTGACAGGATGGACGCGCTGCCATCTGGGAACAGTTCAGAGGTTCTGTCTGTAATTAGTGCTGAAGCCGCTCAGTGTTATAAACTCCAGCAGTAATTTAGTCACATTCCACGACAAGACTGAGGATAATCAGATTAGTCAACAGCAGCACACTTCTCACATTCTTCCAGGAGCGCACGGCTGATTTAACATCTTTCAGTCGCTGAGAACAAATCCTGAATCAGGTCTCATAGTTTTAGAGGTGCAGAGATGTTTGTGTTCTTTGTTTCTTTGAAGGACGTCAGCTGGGGGGTGGGGGTGGGGGGGGACTCTTCGTGGCATTTGGGGTCATCCCCCCCAGAAAACCTGATTTTTATTTGAAATAAATCTTGTACTCAGGATCAATAAACAACCTCACAGGTTTTAGTTTTGACATAAAATAAGTGAAACATGAATTCTGCCTGATGAAGAGGATGTGATGAAGTCCTCCTTCACACATCTGTGTCCTCACTACATCAGGCTGGTCACACAAGGTCTGACCCCCCAGTCCAGATGAAGCACCGAGCAGCTGTGGAGTCCAGGGTTTGATCTGTGTCTGGTCCTTATCAATACACTTTTTTCATTCCTGAGGAATTGGGTTTTTTTAGGTGATCATTCAAAAAAACAAAACAAAAAACAATAAATTCAGAATCTGATTTGATTTAGATTTTAAATATTCAGCAAAGTCAGTATAAACAAATCTGACCTGTCAGGCTCTCGAGCTGCATGCAGAGTTTTCAGATTGTTATTGATCTGTACAGCTGACCTGCTTATCCAGGCCTGTTTGTGTTAGCATGTTAGCATCTACTGGATTAGCAACAATGTTGTTGACTTCCTCCATTTTCACGCAAAAGTAAATTTCGCACTGAGCTGATAAACTCGATGAGAAGGAAAAAGCTCAGAGATGAAGGTGAAGTGAAAGGAGGAGCAGCCGGTCGACGCAGAGCATCCTGTTAGTGTTTCTGCTCCGAGACAATAGGACTTCAGGTAAACAGAGAGGCCTGTTTGCTTTTATTCTTTTCTGTACGGGGACTCAACCCCGCGGTCAGCTGGTGCGGGCCGCGGTCAGCTGAGGCGGGCCGCGGTCAGCTGAGGCGGGCCGCGGTCAACAGTGCTTCTGTTCACTGGACTTTAAAAAAACGGTCTGAGTATGAAAAGGAAAAGCTTTAGGTTGACATTTCTGCATCTGATCTCCCAGCAGCCTTTGCTTGCATCACCCCCCCCCCAGTAGTCTTGTTGGGTTTGTGTCCAGCAGCAGAGTGGTCACCGCTGCTGCTGCTGATTTTAGGGCAAAAACCAGAATCTGAGCCAAAACCACATGACGGCAGAGAGAGGCTGTGATCCCAGAACAGCAAGTGACGGGAGCAGGGGCTGCTGGGAGGAGGAGGAGTCCTTTTGATGATCCAGGCTCTCCTGTTTCCTCCCCTGGCCTCAGGCGAGTCACCTGAAACCAGAGCACTCAGACCGGCTCCTGTTAGAGGGACAGTTCAGGCTTTTCTCCTGCACTGTGTTTGCATTGACACCCAGAAACAAACTGAGATACAAGAGCAGAGACAAGCAGCAGGTCTGAAGTCTGAGAGACTCTACAGGTCCTGCATAGAGGTCTTCACACGCCGGGTCTTCTGGGATCCACTCAGGTGTTACACAAACAGACCTGGACTTGATTGACAGTATTAAACGTGGGTCTGACTCTGTGTGTTTACCGGCTCGAGTCTCAGGACGTCGGGTTTGGGTGGACCTGTGAAAACCAGTCCCATGAACTGGTTTCTGTACTTAGTTAGTTGGATGTGCATCCTGCTGAAACAGGAAGTAACTCGTGTTGAGGGATGTGCGTGCAGAAGACGGTTGAACAGTATTCAGACACGCTTCACGTCCATCATTGGCTGAAAGCAGTAAAAGAGGTGAGCAGTGAGGATGATGATGAGGGCAGGAAGACGCAGCAGGTCCTCGCCGTGGTTCAGTTCTGTTAAAATAAGATGTCTGACTGCCGGCCGGCAGCTGTCGGACAGCAGGTCCACATCCGGGGGGGGGGGGGGCGACCAGACTCGGGTTTCTGCTGGATTATTCATGTGAGGAGTAAGAAGATCTGAGCTCCTTTTGTTCTCATGAAACCTGCTCGGGTTCCTCTGACTCTGCAGACACATCGTGATGATTCTCCAGTTGTTGAACGAGGATGACCATCGTCCATCTGCTGATGGGCTCCATTCAACAGTTAGTCCAAAAAAGATGATAAAGGAGCACATCACGTGTTCTGACGCCTTCAGTGATTTGGTTCAGTGTCAAACAAGGTCAAAGAAAATCAGCCAAATGTCACTTTTGAAAAGCAGAAACTCACAGAAGCGACCTGAAAATGACTGAAACAATGACCTGATAATCAAACAGTTGGGATTAATTTTCCGCTGAGCGTTTGATGGACTGCTCGTCGAGGTGTGTTATTGAGCCGCTCTGACCGTACACTCAGGCCTGTTTGATGATGATGATCAAACTGTAAACTCTTGCTTTGTCTGTTCCTGTTTGTTTTAACTCGCCTCTTCCTCCATGTTGGCCAGCTTGTCTCCAGACGTTCAGTATTGGCGGCCGTGTGAAGGACGCCGCGCTTAACCACGACACCGTTCGTTCACTCGTTCACCCCAGTCCTCCTTCTTTTTGATCCTCAGCAGAAAGATAAAAAACTGAGGAGGGAGATATGGGGGGGGGGGGTAACACCTCTCAGGTGTCCAGGTGTGATACATGGTGACCTGTCAGCAGGTGTGTAGTATGAGACGTTGATAACACTCAGCACTTCCTGCAGATGTTTCACATTTAAAGCCCGCAGCTACCGAGTCACTGGAAGGCTTTTAATGTGAAACAGTAGCAGGAAGTGATTACTGTCTTCAACAGAGATTACATTTTACGAGTTTAAGGGCTGGAAGTGAATTTAGACATGTCTAAATAAATCATGCTGTGAAGATGACCGGACGCCATCGTGGATTTAAGAGTCTGTTCACACTGAACACGCTGAAGCTTTTGGTTGAATGCTGCTCTAAATCCAGCTGAGAACCTCAGGTGTTGGAGAACCTCAGGTGACAGCTGAAGACGCCAAAGGCACTGCCTGGGCTCCGTGTTTGGTTTGTCCGTTCAGGGCCACTGTAGAAACATGGCGGTTCATGTAGTAGACGTTCTGTCTGTCCTTCGCCAACACTCAACGTCTTTATTCTTTGTTAGTTCCAAAGAAGATGAAGAGGAACTCTGCTGCACTCTGTTGAATGAGGCTCAGCGTGTTCGTCCACATCTGCTTTTCATTGAGCTCGTCAGCACAGGAATTCACCCCCGGCTGCCCGCTGGGGTCTTGGGGGGGGGGGGGTCAGGCTGAAGCCGATGGCAGACCTGTGTGATGTTCACAGCGTTCAGTTCATAAAGCAGTTCAGCCTGTTTCAGTTCTGTCCGTTCGTTCTGCTTCAGGTGCTTTCAGTGAGATGTGGCTCTGCAGCGACCTCTGCTGGCAGCAACGTTGACTGCAGTGCTGCATTTGGGAAATGTCCTCATGTGGCCTCGTTGTTAGTCAACTGATTGAGGTCTTCAGAGGCAGACTGGAGCCAAAACTCAAGTCCGCTAATTAAACTCTTTAATCTGTTGAAGTTACGTTTAAACGGGATGTTTCTAGAAGTGTGAAGAAATCCAGCTTTAGTTTATCTCACATGATAATAAACTACATATCTGTGTGTGTGCGTGTGTGTGCGCATGCGCACGCGCGGTGGAGATAAAACTGTTTTTTTTGTTTCAGAGAGGATCTGACGAGCTTTTCTCCACCGTCTCCAACGGCCTATATATCATGAGCACCACAGGTCAGATATATTAATTTGTGTTTTACTGCACACGTCACACAAGAGAAAGTCTGTCCAGCTCACCTGCACAGCACCTGAACACGTGGCCAGCAGTCACTGGGCCTGACGGTGAAGTCTGGCTCATTTTAGGGTTCACCAACTCACTGAAATGTCAGCGGAGGTAGAGTGTGTGACTGCGTACCATTAGAAATGAAGCACGGTGATGCTGCAGAGATGCCACTAACATCACATCCTGTAGATGTGAGGGAACGCGCTCATTTGCTAAAGACCCCCCAAAAAATCAAGATTTCCATATTTTTTCAGTATGAATGAAATACAGAAAGTACAATTCCCACAAAAATCATGACTCGTCACAGTATCTGTCAAAGTAATCCCAAAGTGAATACATGTTTTATCATGGTGTGTGTGTGTGTGTGTGTGTGTGTGTGTGTGTGTGTGTGTGTGTGTTCACCTTCTCTGGTTTCTGGATTTGTAAACTCGTCGTCATGTGCTGCTGTGGATTCTCCTCTGTAGCCAATGGCAATGACAGTAAGAAGTTCAAAGGTGACATAAGAGGTCCCGGAGTGCCGTCCAGGGTCATCCACATCCGCAAGCTTCCCAACGACATCACAGAGACCGAGGTGATCAGCCTCGGTCTGCCCTTCGGAGACGTCACCAACCTGCTGATGCTCAAAGCCAAGAACCAGGTGCAGTGGAGTGTGTTTAGTGTGGTAAAAGTACTTCTGCTGCAGTAAAGTGTCCCGCGTGTCCCTGCCTGAGCCGCCCTGTGTGTCCTCTGTGTGTCCCCTGTGTGTCCCGTCAGGCCTTCTTAGAGATGAACTCGGAGGAAGCAGCTCAGAACATGGTGGGCTATTACTCCACCGTGATGCCCATCATCAGGCACCACCCAGTCTACGTCCAGTTCTCCAACCACAAGGAGCTCAAGACCGACAACTCCCCCAACCAGGAGGTACTCCTCACTCAGCACTTTTAGCAGTTTTTAGCACCTTTTAGTGTCTCTTAGCATCTGTACACTACTTAGCTACTGTTGGTGTCTGTTAGCATCTTGATGTTGCCCAGTCACTGTTAGCATGTGCTCATCCTCCATCCTCTCAGAGGGCCCAGGCAGCTCTTCGGGCCCTCAGTACATCTCATGTGGACACGGCTTTGGCAACTCCGAGTCCAGTGCTGAGGGTGGTGGTGGAGAACCTGGTCTACCCCGTCTCCCTGGACGCCCTCTGCCAGGTAACACATCACCCCAGCGTGAGACACAAATGACTTGACGCATGATGAACATCAGTCGGTTTGTTCTTTAGAGGTTGACGTGGTTGACTGGACGTTACACAGTGTCTCTACAGGATGCATTCAGGTACAATCTGGATTGTAGGTCTGCAGCATTTTGGCAGCAGTCAGAGACCAACACACAGTCACTGGAGTCACAGGCATGAAATGACAGAAAGCACGATTAAGGTCTCACTGCGCACGTAAAGCGAGTGAGCCGACGAGCAGCCAGTAAGCTAACGTTAGCGGAGCAGGACACAGTGTGCTGCCAGCTGCTGTGGGTCTCTGTCCCTGAAAAAGGAGATTTCTCAAATGTGTGTTTCCTTTGATGGTTTGATCAGTTTAGCTCCTGTTTGGTCCTCAGATCTTCTCAAAGTTTGGCACAGTGCTGAGGATCATCGTCTTCACCAAGAACAGTCAGTTCCAGGCTCTGCTGCAGTATCCGGACGGAGCGTCTGCACAGGCAGCTAAACTGGTGAGCACGGCGTTCTGCTGGTCCCACTGCAGCCGGGACGGTGGACGGATGTGGGCCGTCTGTCCTCATGAATAACTGGAGCTAACCTGCTGATGTGTGTTTCAGTCTCTAGACGGACAGAACATCTATAACGGCTGCTGCACTCTGAGAATCAGCTTCTCCAAACTCACCAGCCTCAACGTCAAATACAACAACGAGAAGAGCCGCGACTTCACCAGACCTGACCTCCCCTCCGGAGACAGCCAGCCCACCATGGAGCACCCAGCCATGGCTGCAGCCTTCAGTAAGTCCCACACAAGCGTCACATCACCAAAGCCTCATCATGTCACCGCAGAGGGCAGAGACGTGTCCTGTACGTGCCTGTTGAGCCATTAATAGCGCGTGACGCGGCGCTCTGTTTGCTGTGTAAAGTCCTTCAGTGTGACGCTGCAGGACGCCGTCAGTGGAGTCTGACTACAACTGTCCTCCAGACGAGCAGAGAAAGTGGCAAATATCCAGAAACGTGCAGTCATTGTAGGGAGTCAGGTGATCGACAGGCTCAAGACACGGATTCAGACTCTCTGTTTGATAGCTGCTGTGTGTTGTGCTGTCAGTGGGCGGGGGAGCTGTCACTCAGGTGTTGTCTCTTCTCTGCAGCTCCAGGTATCATCTCAGCTGCTCCGTATGCAGGAGCGACTCACGCCTTCCCACCAGCCTTCACTATCCAACCTGCAGGTGAGTCTCACCTGCAGAGATCCAGTCGGGCAGCT
Organism: Chaetodon auriga; assembly: GCF_051107435.1. Classification (NCBI taxonomy): domain Eukaryota; kingdom Metazoa; phylum Chordata; class Actinopteri; order Chaetodontiformes; family Chaetodontidae; genus Chaetodon; species Chaetodon auriga. The sequence continues at coordinate 30,028,415 of NC_135076.1, forward strand.
GTAGGCTCACAGAGTGACCACATTCAGCAGATTTCACACTCACGACACTGAACAAACAGTCTGTGAAGTGGAGCGGCAGCACGCCGGATCACAGCCCCCAGACACGTTTGAATTCTTCATCAGGCCAACGTGACGGAGAGCGAGGTGTCAGAGGACACCTTCATCACTCTCAGCATCACACACACTTCAGGGTGTTCAAGACAGAACGAAATAATACTGATAACAAACTACAGGACAAGAGTCCACACAAACGCCCAAATTTAAAAGACAAACTGATTTGAAGGAGGAAGAAATTCAGCTTTACAGAAAGACTGTCCACGTCCCTGTCAGAAAACAGGAAGTAGTCACCTGATCAGCACCTGGCCAATCACATCTGTGCTGTGTAAAGAAGCAGATGATGTGGGTCAGCTGGGTCTGATGTCAGGACTGTGTTTGTCACTGATGTCGGTCAGACGTCTCCTGCACTTTTCAGATCGTTGTTCACTCGTCTCACCTCTCCCAGTGTCCTTCCCCTATCCAGGCCTGACGGTCCCCGCTCTGCCCGGAGGCCTGGCCTCTCTGTCCCTCCCCGGGGCCACCAGGCTGGGATTCCCCCCCCTCCCTGCCGGAGTCTGCGTCCTGCTGATCAGCAACCTCAACCCCGAGGTGGGTGTTTGTAAAACGTCTCAGCATCGTGTTTGTCTCCTCAGTGGAGACGTCAGGTTACATTTTGACATATTTCTCAGCTACACTCACAGGATCAAACCAAATAAAGTTCAGTGGCAGAAGTTTGTAAGGACAGTTTGACGTCCACGTCTCCACACACGAAGACATCACGGACCTCAGCAGGTGACGCCACCAGGCCGGATTTTATTGACTTATTTAGTTTTTGTACAAAAGCAGAAGGACTAAATCATGAAAACATACAGGTCAGCTCATGCACCTTACATCACAACAGTACAACCAATCAGAGGCCACAGGCTCACGTCCTCCACTCAAACCTGAATCCCACCTGAGTGATGTCACAAGAACTTTTTCCCGCTCTGCGTCATCAAGCAGTTTGATTGGCCGTTTGCGTCCGTGATGTCAAGAAGTGAAAGACGTTTTGTTCTCACTGATGTTTTGACCTTTGACCTCTGTAATGTTTTTAATGCCTTGACATGAAACTCACTCACACACACACACACACACACACACACACCTGTCCAGTCACCTGTGCACCTGTTCACCTCATATTCACATTACCTGACCCTTCCTTGCCAAAGGTAATTAACTTCCTGATTGATCCCTCACCTGTCTTTTTTTTTTCCCTTTTTTAATTTGTTGCCATGGAAACGCCTCGGACCCTCCACCTGTCCTGCCCTCCCACCTTTACCTGTCCTGTCCCTCCGCTGCCTTCTCTGCTGTCTTTAAAGAGAGTTACGCCCCACTGCCTCTTTATTCTCTTCGGTATGTTGTCACTCGCTTCTTATTTGAATTATCTGAAGCACCTGGTTGATTTTAAGTCTGTTTGTTTTTCCTCTTTTTCATGTTGAAATGAAGTAAATGAGTGTCTGCTGGTTTTGTCAGACTTTGCCTGTTGATTTGAGTTCATTTACAATATTTGCAGCTTTTCCCCCAAAAAGTCGTATCAGGCTGTGCAGATGGAGACATGCTGTGGACAGAGTAGATGGAGGACAGAGTGGATGGAGGACGGAGCAAATGGAGGACAGAGTGAATGGAGGACAGAGTGGATGGAGGACGGAGCGAATGGAGGACAGAGTGGATGGAGGACAGAGTGAATGGAGGACAGATTGGATGGAGGACAGAGTGGATGGAGGACAGAGTGGATGGAGGACGGAGCGAATGGAGGACAGATTAGATGGAGGACAGAGTGAGTGGAGGACAGATTAGATGGAGGACGGAGCGAATGGAGGACAGATTAGATGGAGGACGGAGCGAATGGAGGACAGATTGAATGGAGGACAGAGTGGATGGAGGACAGATTAGATGGAGGACAGAGTGGATGGAGGACAGAGTGGATGGAGGACGGAGCGAATGGAGGACAGATTAGATGGAGGACAGAGTGAGTGGAGGACAGATTAGATGGAGGACAGAGTGGATGGAGGACAGATTAGATGGAGGACAGAGTGGATGGAGGACGGAGTGAATGGAGGACAGAGTGGATGGAGGACAGAGTGGATGGAGGACGGAGTGAATGGAGGACAGATTGAATGGAGGACAGAGTGGATGGAGGACAGATTAGATGGAGGACAGAGTGGATGGAGGACAGAGTGGATGGAGGACAGATTAGATGGAGGACAGAGTGGATGGAGGACGGAGTGAATGGAGGACAGAGTGGATGGAGGACAGATTAGATGGAGGACAGAGTGGATGGAGGACGGAGTGAATGGAGGACAGAGTGGATGGAGGACAGAGTGGATGGAGGACGGAGCGAATGGAGGACAGAGTGAGTGGAGGACAGATTAGATGGAGGACGGAGCGAATGGAGGACAGATTAGATGGAGGACGGAGCGAATGGAGGACAGATTGAATGGAGGACAGAGTGGATGGAGGACAGATTAGAAGGAGGACGGAGCGAATGGAGGACAGAGTGGATGGAGGACAGAGTGGATGGAGGACAGATTAGATGGAGGACAGAGTGGATGGAGGACAGAGTGAGTGGAGGACAGATTAGATGGAGGACAGAGTGGATGGAGGACAGAGCGGATGGAGGACAGAGTGGATGGAGGACAGATTAGATGGAGGACAGAGTGGAGGGAGGACAGATTAGATGGAGGACAGAGTGGATGGAGGACAGATTAGATGGAGGACGGAGTGAGTGGAGGACAGATTAGATGGAGGACGGAGTGAGTGGAGGACAGATTAGATGGAGGACAGAGTGGATGGAGGACAGAGTGGAGGGAGGACAGAGTGAATGGAGGACAGATTAGATGGAGGACAGATTAGATGGAGGACAGAGTGGATGGAGGACAGAGTGGAGGGAGGACAGAGTGGAGGGAGGACAGAGTGGAGGGAGGACAGATTAGATGGAGGACAGATTAGATGGAGGACAGAGTGGATGGAGGACAGAGTGGAGGGAGGACAGAGTGAATGGAGGACAGAGTGGAGGGAGGACAGAGTGAATGGATGACAGAGTGGATGGAGGACAGATTAGATGGAGGACAGAGTGGAGGGAGGACAGATTAGATGGAGGACAGAGTGGATGGAGGACAGAGTGAGTGGAGGACAGAGTGGATGGAGGACAGATTAGATGGAGGACAGAGTGGATGGAGGACAGAGTGGATGGAGGACAGACGCTGTAGATGCAGTGTTTCTACTCTAAACTCAACATGTGTGTCGTCACACTGACGTCTGCAGCGTTCAGAGCTCGTTAACCTGCCCTCACCGCTCCTCGTCTGCGCCGTCTGCGCCGTCTGCGCTGTCTGCGGTAGTTGTGTGGAGGGTTTCCTGTTCGCTTTGTGCTGCTCACAGCTTTGATCAGACCTTTCAAACATTCGACGGCAGCGTCTCTTCGTCCTGGTGCCAGATCGATCCGGTTCTCGCTCCTCGCTTTAAATCTGCGGCGCCGATGGCCGAGACGGGAGGCGTCGCGTTTTCAGGGTGTCCGTCTGTCCGTCTCAGTCTCATGGACGTGAAGGACTTTCATTACATGTAACTTAAACTCCTTCACAGTCTTCGCTGCAGATATTAGACGAGTGTGGACGGACGTGATGGAAGCTGAGTGGACACACAGACCGCTGGAGGAGACTCCAGTTCATATTAGAAAGGTGTGAACAGTCCGATCGCAGCTTCCAGCCCGATGCGATCAGGCTTCACTGCGGTCGCCTGGACTCAGATTCGTACGGAGCAATAAGTGAAGCTGAGGACGTTCACAGCTGTGGATCAGGAGCTGCAGACTCCAGCTGTCCTTCAGCGCTGCAGCCCGTTTCTGCATTTGAGTTATTTGTACCTTCAGAGACTAAATGGATTCAGCAGGGAAACGACTGGATTTGGATCCTGCTCCTCGTTATAATCAGGAAACACGCTGGCAGCAGGTTTGATTGGATCTCTGAAGCGACGTCCTCGGTGAAGCGTGTCCGTGCGTTTCGTGGACTCTCGACCGACTGATGCTGCTGTCGAATTTGTTTGAATGGCCTTTTTCAGCACAAACCGAACAGCTTCCACCTCCAGAAGAATCTCCAGTCGACATTCAATGTCAACTGTCTCTTATCCAAGCTGCATTTATTGTGTTTCATGTTATTCCAGTAAACGTGACTGTTTGCATGCGGGTTTCCTTCAGTTTGCATGTTGTCAGTGCTGAATCAGCTGCTCGTGTTTTTTTGTTTTTAGTCAACACTCCCATAATTCATAGTTCCTACATGGTGTTAATCTGCCATTTTAATTTCCTCTGACCCTTACCCTTAATTTCCTCACTGCATTTCCTGTGTATAACACTCAGAAATTCCTGCCCTCTAAATTAAATTCACAAATTGGTTAGTGTTTCTGAGCAGCGTCTCACTGCTGCTCCTCCCTTCACCTCCAGGCTTTACATTCAGCACTTTGACAGAGTTTTTCACTTTTTTTAAGCGCTGTTCGTTTAATTTGAGCGCAGACTAAGGGTCAGTGGCTTGGCAGGCTGCAGTCAGTCAGACCAGGTTCATACGCTGCTTTCTGTACGTCTTAACGGTGTCCATCAGCGTGTTTGTATGACTTCCTGAACGTCTTCTTTCCTTCTGGCTGTGTATTAAGGTGTCTACGGTGACGTGATGAGAGTGAAGATTCTGTTCAACAAGAAGGAGAACGCTCTGGTTCAGATGTCTGACAGCACTCAGGCTCAGCTAGGTAACTCCTGCACCGCTCAGCGGGCTCGCCAGCATGCCGGCGGACAGAAGTCTGTCTGCTGTCTGCTTTCAAATACATGCAGAAATACTTACAGGAAGTACTTATCTGATGGAAAGATCCGGCCTACAGGTAAATGCAGATGCTGGTAAGAATTAGGGCTGACCTGACCGTTCTACCATCACCATGGTAATCAACCTCAAACTCAGTATTCGTATGACGTAGACTTAAACAGAGCGAGCTCTGTGGTGTTTCATTAGGTTAAAATTCAGCTGTGTGCCTGTGATACGAGCGCACAGAGCGGAAAACCGTCCTCTCGACGAAGCCTTTCTGCTCGCTGTGCACAGATGGCGTCCTGCGAGCTCGACCCTCTACGCACTCGCAACGCTTAACGCTCGCTAAGTGGAAGCTGGCGGTTTCAACCAGAAATGGTGTTTGGGACAGCCGCACAAAGGCCAGCAGCTAATGATCACCATGAATTTATCTGCATATCTTGTGATAATACAGGTTAAATTTCCAGGTAGTGACCAAAGCATTAATGTTTGTGGTCACTGGATGGAAAAGAAATACTACATGAGAGGATATAAACTACATATGCTAACTTACTACAGGAAAAGAAGCAAAAAACAAAGCATCTAGTCAGAAACGTGAGCAGTTCTTCACCTGTTTGGTTTGCAGCCATGAGCCACCTGAGCGGCCAGCAGCTCCATGGGAGGTCTCTGCGCATCACGCTGTCCAAACACACCAGTGTCCAGCTTCCCCGTGAAGGCCACGAGGACCAGGGTCTGACCAAAGACTACAGCAACTCCCCCCTGCACCGCTTCAAGAAGCCCGGCTCCAAAAACTACTCCAACATCTTCCCCCCTTCTGCCACCTTACACCTGTCCAACATCCCGTAAGTCCTTGAACTACAGGAGCTGGAGCATCAACACCTGGGGCCTCATTTATAAAACATTGCGTAGAATCCATACTAAAAGTGTGTGTACGCCCAAAAGCTGAAAATGGCGTACGCCAAAAAATATTCGGATTTATAAAACGTGCGTACTCACACCTGCACGCAATTTTCCCTTTATAAATCACACTCCACCTGGAAGATTGCGCAGGTGGATTCACCTCACATCCCGCCCCCGACACACCCACATTTTACCATGAATGGTCAATGCAAAGTACCTCATGAATGTCTTTGCATATAAATATGCCTGCTGATCAATGGCATTTTACGTTCGATCATGGCAGAGAAAAGAAAAAGAAATTTTACGGAGACTGAAATCGAGGTGCTTGTGGGTGAGGTGGAGGCCAGAAAGGATATTTTGTTTGGTGGTCACAGTAGTGGCGTCACGAATAAAATAATAATAATTTTAAAAAATGAGTGGCGGCACGTCGTCACCGCAGTGAATAGTTCCAGAGCCACAGAGCGATCTGTGGCAGAAACTACAGATCCCTACACTACTGTGTGTCAGGATGAATGAGTCATGTGCTGACCCAGGCCACCGTGCCACTACATTCGTCAAGATCATGTCCGAGGTACAAATAATTTGTACATTGAGTGAATGCACATTTTTTCGATTCACATAAGCAAATTCATTTTCACTCTGAGCCCTTATAGCAATGTGAGTGCAGTCAATTGCGCCGATTGCATTTGGGAAACCGGACATTGCTGCAAATTGCCTTTTAATGTTGGCCTGTTCACCCACAGTGTAAGGAAACCTGATTTATCGACGGGTCATTTTTATAATGCCATCCAAAACGGCTGGCATTATGGCGCTGAGGGATGGCTGCGATATTCCAGACCTACGGACATAATTTAACTGAATTATACCCAAAGGGGGCTTTAGACAGACAATGTAACATTATATAATATTAATCATATCAAACACTTACCTGTCAGCTAATTCCCACTGAAAGGAGCCAGTCGCCAGAAACCCCAGAGTGGTCAGCACCTGGATATGCACCGGGATGGCGCGGTTCCGGCGAGTGGGTCTATCTAACACTGGGCCCAGTTCAGCACATAGATCCAAGAGCACCGCTCTAGGGAATCTAAATCGGCTTATTAGCCAGTCATCATCATGGGCCAGGGAATCTCCGTGGTCCCTAAAACTTCTCTCCATCCTGATCCTACCATTTGCGTGATCTTCCAGCAGTGCCAGCGCATCCATTGTGCAGCATTACGCACGAGTGTCACCGCACTATTTATATGCTTACTCAGCAAACTGAATGATTGTTGCACACCTTGTCACAATTAATACTAATCCATCAGTGCCATCCACCGCTCTGTATCATTTGAAGATGGAAGTATGATATATGAACATTGTGCATACAGTAGTAGGCCTAACGGCTCATTAAAGGAACACATCTATAACACTGCAGACTTGGGTGTTTATGATTACGCGGGTCTATAAGTCTGATATGTGATGACATTAAATGTATGAGATCAATCTGGCTTCAATTCACCACCTCACCATCTGCACCGCCAGTTTCCCCGTCTCCAAAATGTTCGTACGCAAGCATCAAAGTTGGCGTACCGGTGCGCACATTCTCACGCTAAGTTTATTTTTATAAATCACAACCTTTGCGTAGAAAGTTGCGTACGCAACTTTCAAGCCCCGTTTTGTGCGTAAGCAAGTTTTATAAATGAGGCCCCTGGCCTGTAGTCCAAACTGAGGAACACGTGGTACACCTGATGGCAGACTAAAACAAGTTGCAACATACACATAAGGCAGCATATGTGTCATGTGACCTTCATTGCTAACTGTGCTTTTGTGTTTGTAGCCCGTCTGTGGTGGAGGACGACCTCAAAATGTTGTTTTCCAGCTCAGGAGCCATGGTCAAGGCCTTCAAGTTCTTCCAGTGAGTCATCCTTCACTGTCACTGCACTTGAACCCCTGTTGATGCTGATGTATGTATATGTATGTGTGTATATACATACCATGTATAACATGCATACATATACGTGTGTGTGTGCGCGTGCGCTACATAATCTGTGTGTGTGTGAATGTGTGACTGGGCCAGTGGCATAAAACATTATTGGTGGACTCTGCTTAGACATCATTCTTGCCCTGAAACTGTCATCCTCGCCCTGTGAGCCCGTGTCTTGTCTTTCTCTGTCCTTAAGCCGTCATCTTTGCCTGTGTCCTTGCACTGAAGTCCCTGTTCTTGCTCCAAAGCCCTCGTCTTCGATCTGAAGCCTTCTTTCTAGTCCTGAAGCCTTCGTCCTTGTTTGGTCTTGTTCTTAAGCATTTGTCCAAGTCCTAAAACCTTTATCCTGTCCTCAAGCCCCTGTCCTTGTCCTGTCCTGCAGCTCCCGATTCATAGTGTGTCCTGAAGCTATCGTCCTTACCCTGAAACCTCCTTCTGCCCTAAAACTCTTGTCCTTGCCCTGACTGACCTTCCCTGTCCCCAGTCCTGCTCTGAAGCTATTGTCTGGGCCTTAAAACATTCATTCCTGCCCAAAAATCCCGATCCTTGTCCCAAAATGTCATTCCGTGCCCTGAAGACCTTCTTGTCCAAAAAGCACTTGTCCATCCCTGTCCTTAAGTCTTCATCCTTGCCCTGAAGACTTTGCCCCATCCCGAATCTTTGCAGCCTCTGTATTTGTCCCAAAGCTCTTGTGCCTTCCACAAAGTCTTAGTCCTTGCCCTGTCCTGAAGCCTTCATCCTTGTCTTTGAGGCCTTCTTCCTAGTCTTGAAGCCTTCTCCTTTGTGCTGACGCCCTCCTCTTTGTCCTGAAGCATTTTTCCAAGTCCTAAAACCTTTATTCTGTCCTCAAGCCCTTGTCCCCGCCCCGACTGTCCTTCCCTGTTCCTGTCCTGCTCTGAAGCTATCGTCTGGGCCCTGAAACCCTTGTTCTTGTCCAACAATCCTGATCCTTGTCCCAAATGTCATTCCTTTCCCTGGAGGTCTTATTGTCCATAGCACGTCTTCACAGGCTTTGTGTTTGTCCCAAAGCTCTTGTGCCTTCCACGAAGTCCCTGTCCTTGCCCTGTCGTGAAACATTTGTTCATATCACGTGACCTTGTGGACTTCCTGTATAGAGTCTGATGACCTCCTGTTGGTTTCCTCTTTAGGAAGGACCACAAGATGGCTCTGATCCAGATGGGCTCAGTCGAGGAGGCCATTGAGTGCCTCATCGAGTTCCACAACCATGACCTGGGAGAGAACCACCACCTGCGGGTCTCCTTCTCCAAGTCCTCCATCTGAGCCTCGGACAACACCATCTGAATCCTCCACACTCCTCCGAGAGCGAACTCAGTGGTGTCCACTACACTCCGATCATTCCAACGCATGTCTGCGGAAACCGCGGTGAAGTCTGGTGTGATGTTAAATTATTTTTTTAAAAGTCAGTTTTCGGTTCTTGGCCTTCAAAGAGGATTAGGTCAGAGAAAACTGAAGTCAGAATTCTGCGGTTAATCTCAGGAGTCGGAGAATAAAGTCAGTATTCTGAGTTAGTCAGGATTTTTGGAATAATTATTAGGTAACAGTCAGAATTCGGGCTGTAAACATGTTTGTATCTTCGTGTCCTTCTTGTTTTGAAGTCGATACCTTTTAGCCACTCTTGCCTTTTGACTTTAATCCCAGAATCAAGGAATTCAAGTCAGCCTTCGAACTACTTCTGACTGTATTAACTCAGAATGTTTTCTTTAATCTCAGATTCCCAGCTGTCAGTTGATTCCTGTGGTCCTAATCCTCTTCTTTGAAGCTTCCCCTTCAAAGCAGCTCTTGTCTTTAAAATATCAGCTCTGACATCGTTTGGAAGTTTTGGATTTACCCTCAACCTGTCAGATCTTAGCCCCGGCCTCGTTAAGAAAGGCCTGGCGTGGCCTTCAGATGATCCCTGTGCCTTATTCCTGAAGTCAGGATGACCTCGACTAACCCTAACCCTCCCATCATGCCTCTGTAAATTGGCAAAGAGCAGGTTTACAGTTGATAAGGTTTACTGTTGATGAGCTGTATTGCAGATATATCCATATTTTCTGTGTATTTTATTGGTGTTGTTTTCCTTTGTTAGTGTTTTGTACTGCTGGTTACTGTAGCATCAAACATGTGAACTGATTCTGTTTTAGCGGGTTTGCTGGGTCTTTACTTCTAGATGAAATTCTCTTTTTTTCTATTCCTTCTTGACTTCTTTATTTCCATGTATGCAATCATGTTTTATTCAAATCAAATATTGTAGCAATATTTTAATCATTCCTGAACTTTTATTTGTTGACTTTTGGTGTCTCGGCAGGTGTGGCGGCGATGCTCGCCGCCGCCGCCTTCTACAATCCGCAGACACACGTTTTGTTTCCCTCGTGTTCTGTTGGATTTGTGAATCACGATGTTAGCTAGTCTTGTCTGTCGCGTTATTCTCTGAACGGTTTTATTTATACATTTGTGATCCACTACAGCTGAAACCAAAAACGGCCTTCTAGATGCAAACAAATCCGCCTGCCTCAGGTTTCTGGTTCTAAGGACGTAAACAAAGACGAATATGGTGAACTGGTTCAGGCTTTGTTGGTGTTTTCCTGTGGGGATGTTTTTATTTGTTTCTCGACCGCTTCACTGGATTCAGCCCACCGCTGTGACTTCAGTCTCTATTGCAACACCAGATGTAATGTGGAGTGCCTTCGACGCAGCGCTGGGTCCGTACATCAGGTATTCATTCCTCTTCATTCTGATGTGACGGCGTGACGGCGAAGCCCAGCAGCCGTCAGAAATGTACAGAAACCAGAAGATGCTGGTTTGGTTTATCTGTGTCTTAATATTATTACATCGACATTCCAGCTGCTCAGACGTCCACCTGAACTTCAACATGGAGACGCTCCTTCACTTTCCTCTGAAGGAGCTGCTGAGGGTTTTACAGCCGTGGTGCATTCAAGACACCTGCGAAGTTCCGTAGACGAGAGTTTTCAAGTAGACAGAAAGAGGAGCCGCACTCCGTTTTCCATCAGCTGCTGTTTCCATTTCAGTTGTTTCAGCCGACTGAGAGCAATGTAAAACCCGGAGTCAGGCTCCTTGTGTATGTGCTCATTCTTGGCCAATAAAGCTGATTCTGATTCTGCTTCAGGCTCGTCCTCCTTCATTTCCAGAGCAAACACAACACAAGTGTCTTTCCAGAGGCTCAGAGAGGGTCAGCCGCCTCCTGCCTGAACGTCAGATTCATTCTGCGTGACTTCGTTTGTGCCTGATCAAACGAGGGGAAATCTCTGGTCGGTGGTCTCAGATCTCACTGATGTCCACCAGCGGTCGATTAAAGGTCTCAAGATCAAAGAAGGCCTTTGTCAGAAGTTTAGGACACGTGTCGACCAGCCAGCCAATCAGAATACAGCAGGAAGTAATGTGGACATGGACATTACTGAGTGGATAAATCTGCTCTAAGCAGCATGTTTATAATACAGAATAATGAAGCGGGGCAGGAGGATGCTGGGAGTTGTCTTTCTCTGCGAACTCATCGTTTCTGTCGAGACCCGGTAGTCGAGTTTTAAAAGAAAACTTCATATCTACAATATCAATGTGAGACAGGGTGATGGAGACGTCCACCCCCTGGAGCTGTCAGTCCAAATGTACCCGACTGCACAGGCCCTTAAATTACTCTTATGTTCAGCGAACATGTTACAGATCTGCCGTGTGATTGGTCATCGCACCCCGACTTTAACCTCCAGACCGCCTGGCTGAGCGGGACTGAACCAGGAGCAGTCAGACCATAATACTGTAGTATTCAGAGTATAATACTGTGGTATTATCTTCCCCACGAGGGAAAGTCATTTTGACCTCTACACAAAGAACAAAGTTGACTCTGGACCTGAACCTGAATGTGATTCCTCTGATTCTGGACTGAATGCGAAGGTCCAGTCTGACACAGACCGAGGCGTCTCCCAGGTGTCTTCAGCAGATGAAGTGGACCAATGAAAAGGCTCCTGCTGCCTGGAAATAATTGTTTTAGTGATTTTCCTCTCAGAAGTCTCTTTTCTGTGCGTTGTGATAAACATCCAGCAGCAGAAGACATGACGTCCAGTGTGTGGACACTTTGTTCATCACCGCATAAGACGTTCACTTGCGACACGTTTACATTTGGACAGTTTCCCCAGGTGACTTGAATGCATCACAGACCTTCAGTGTCAGGTGAGACGAGCTCGCGGGGTGGGACTGGGACCGGGAGTGACAGATGGAGGGTGGGCGGGGTCGAACTGTACAAAACCACCCCGTAAGAAGGCAAATACTATTCAATTCAATTCAACATTCAATACTACTACTACTACTACTACTACTACTACGACCAGGACTACTACTACTACTATTACTGCTCCACTCAAACATTCATCTTCCCTGTGAAGCTGTGGACGCTGTTGATCACGTGTGTGTGACGTTCAGGACCAGCAGGTGGCAGCAAACACTCACAAAAACAACGTTTCTCTCTCTCTCTCTCTCTCTCTCTCTCTCTCTCACACACACACACACACACACACACACACACACACACACACACATACATTGCAAAACAAAACATCAGTTTTACTTTTTAAAATTTTAACTGACATGTTTTTTTTTTATATATATTTACAGATGTTGAACTTCAAACGTGAAACTTGTGCGTTAATAATGTGTCAACAGTCTGATCCGAGATGAAACTGAAGCAGGCTCAGCTCATTACTCCACTTCCCTCCAAAATGTTAATGCTGCGTCATGTTTCAGGGCCTGTACGTGTGATTAATGCTGCGTCATGTTTCAGGGCCTGTAGCTCAGAGCTGGGCATCTTACGGTCATTGCCACTGAGTCACTTCTTTGTCAGTCTGAAGTGGAACTGACTCAGTTTCTCAATAGTTTTTCCAGACCGCCCGCAGCTTCACAGCGACTTGACGGTGACCGTATCCTCCCGTTCGTTGACGTTACCTCTACCGGTAACCGTTCGTGTTAGAGGGTAGACAACATCAGTTGAACCAGCTAACATTAGGCAACGGTAGCTAATTAACCAGTTAGCTAACGCTAACGCTAGCTAACTGGTGAACTGAATTTAATTTTACCTCGACCGTTACCGGTAGCGTTAACTAGGTAACTACCGCTGTCGGTTACCGGTAGTTCAGGCAGCGTTAACTAGTTCGGTAACTAGCCCACATTTGAGAATGTGCCCCTCTCCCGATGTCCTGTAACGAGGAGGGTTGAGGACACCGAGGGACACCTGGAGCTTCAGCTGAAGGACAGCGGTCCGCTTGGACTCTTTGTCCCTGGCTTTGGATGAGAGCTGATGTCCGTGACGCTGTCCAGCTCCTGCTCTTCTCACGTGGATAACGACAGACTTTAACATGACGGAGGAGCTGGCAGCCATGCAGTCAATGAACGGGACAACAGCTGGGAGGTAAATGCGTGTTTGGACAAGGGATGGACGTCCAAATGTGACGAGGACAAATGTTGGACTTTTGAAGAGAATGCAGACATCCTCAGACATTCAGCCAGATTTCAGTGCAGTTGTTGAGGCCAGAGACAGACTGGACTTTTCACTGAGCAAGTGAAGTGAAGTGAAAAACATTAAAGGCACATTTTGATTTTTGGATAAAGTTGACCAACTGCTGATCTTCAACATGCTGAAAAACACCTTGTCAGTGTTTGTGAAGATGAACATGTTAAAAATCAAATGAAACACTGATGGAATGATTGTTTTTACTCTTCATTACTTCTATAGGAGAATTTTTTTGTTATTAATCATGATTCAGGTCCTGTGGATGTTGTTAATTTTGATTTCAATTGAGATTTATTTGTCCTTTGGCAAGTAAAATAGTTTCAACCTTTCAAATACATCAAACTGGAAAAATACATACATGAATTCAACAACATACAGTCACCACCAGCACATTGTCAAATTTTACAATCTGGATGTTCTAGAAGAGAAGAAGACAGAGGAAGGGAGCGGTGGAGATAATAAAACAGAAGAAGAGAGGAAGACAGAGGAAGGGAGCGGTGGAGATAATAAAACAGAAGAAGAGAAGAAGAAGAGAGGAAGACAGAGGAAGGGAGCGGTGGAGATAATAAAACAGAAGAAGAAGAAAAGAGGAAAACAGAGGAAGGGAGCGGTGGAGATAATAAAACAGAAGAAGAGAGGAAGACAGAGGAAGGGAGCGGTGGAGATAATAAAACAGAAGAAGAGAAGAAGAAGAGAGGAAGACAGAGGAAGGGAGCGGTGGAGATAATAAAACAGAAGAAGAAGAAAAGAGGAAAACAGAGGAAGGGAGCGGTGGAGATAATAAAACAGAAGAAGAGAAGAAGAAGAGAGGAAGACAGAGGAAGGGAGCGGTGGAGATAATAAAACAGAAGAAGAGAAGAAGAAGAGAGGAAGACAGAGGAAGGGAGCGGTGGAGATAATAAAACAGAAGAAGAAGAAAAGAGGAAGACAGAGGAAGGGAGCGGTGGAGATAATAAAACAGAAGAAGAAGAAAAGAGGAAGACAGAGGAAGGGAGCGGTGGAGATAATAAAACAGAAGAAGAGAAGAAGAAGAGAGGAGGACAGAGGAAGGGAGCGGTGGAGATAATAAAACAGAAGAAGAGAAGAAGAAGAGAGGAGGACAGAGGAAGGGAGCGGTGGAGATAATAAAACAGAAGAAGAGAAGAAGACAGAGGAAGGGAGCGGTGGAGATAAAACAGAAGAAGAGAAGAAGAAGAGAGGAAGACAGAGGAAGGGAGCGGTGGAGATAATAAAACAGAAGAAGAGAAGAAGAAGAGAAGAAGACAGAGGAAGGGAGCGGTGGAGATAATAAAACAGAAGAAGAAGAGAAGAAGACAGAGGAAGGGAGCGGTGGAGATAATAAAACAGAAGAAGAGAAGAAGAAGAGAAGAAGACAGAGGAAGGGAGCGGTGGAGATAATAAAACAGAAGAAGAAGAGAGGAAGACAGAGGAAGGGAGCGGTGGAGATAATAAAACAGAAGAAGAAGAAAAGAGGAAGACAGAGGAAGGGAGCGGTGGAGATAATAAAACAGAAGAAGAAGAGAGGAAGACAGAGGAAGGGAGCGGTGGAGATAATAAACAGAAGAAGAAGAAAAGAGGAAGACAGAGGAAGGGAGCGGTGGAGATAATAAAACAGAAGAAGAAGAAAAGAGGAAGACAGAGGAAGGGAGCGGTGGAGATAATAAAACAGAAGAAGAAGAGAAGTGAAGCATTCAGTTTCACATTCAGCCCTGTGGAAATGACAATAGAAGATCTGGGGCTTTACAGACTGGAGGAAGTTCATATCCGTGTCCTCTCGCTCTCGACCCCCCCACCCTCATGTTGGGCTGGTGACACGCAGCTGAACAAAGAGGGATTGTGGGAAAAAAACGCCGGCACGCCAGCTTGGTCTCACACGGCTGTCAAACTGAAATCGTTCCAGTCCGAGCAGAAAGTTTTAGCATAATCCTCCAAAATACCTCCAAAATCCCCCAACACACACACACACACACACACACACACACACACACACTGATGTGTGCTGTGGGGGTGGACAGAATAACAGAAACAGCAGAGTGCTCTGTTCAGCAGCAGGTTTGTGTTATAAATGAGGTTAAATGTGATGAAATTCACATTGAGTTTGGTGCAGACTGTTAATAAACAGAGCTCTGTTGTCTTTTTGCTCTGTTTGGGTCTCCACCAGTTCCCGAGGAAGACGTCTTCTGCCCGTCTGCTGCTCAGCAGGAAGTGAACGCAGACTGAGACAGACAGGAAGTGTCTCTGTGAGGTGAATATCTGCAGGATGTGTGACACTCGTGTGAAGGTGTGTGAATAATTTTAATTGTCCTGTTCAAACAGATCTGCGTCTCGGCTGCAGGACACCTGCACAGGATCCTGAATCCAGAACGGCTGAACACACTAAAACCAGGACCCATTAGAGCCGGACTCATACTGTGGGAAAACAGTCTACTCAGAGAAAGATGGAGGTCAAGATGACACGAAAGAGTAACTGAATGCAGGTAACGTGTCTGTCAGGTGTTTCATTTGTCCCACAGACGATCCAGGTGCAAACATGACGTGAGCGAGACGATGGGACGTCAGGCTGAACCTCAGATCTGCCTCTCGGTTTGTTCAGTCCTGTTAAAGGCTCCCATCAAAGAAGGCTGTTCAGTAGTGCTGAGGTGATGTTTTAAACAGCTGAGACGCTGCGTAGGACATCGACAATCAGACTGTGATCAGCTGATCTGATCCTCTGACACAAACTGACCTGAGATCAGCTCAGAGTCAATGTATTTCATGTTCTTCTTCATCAGCTTCATTGATTTCTGTAAATATCTGCTGATTGTGAATCTGATGCAGCAACACGTTTCACAGACTGAAAGATGTGGAACGCTCCAAAAACACCTGTTCGGATCATTCCACAGGTAAACAGGCTGATTGGTGACAGGTGAGAGCATCACCATGGGCTCTGATTGGATAGAGGGGATGAGGACATGGACTCAGGAACACTTCTTTGTCTGCAGATATTTGGCTGGAGGTGAAGACCGCTGGGCGGTTTCTGGACCAGTTGGATGTGGACTGGTGCAGACTGGAAGCAGAACTTTGTAACTCTGAAGTTTTCAAACCAAACCTGCAGCTCTGCTCTGAAAGACTTCCTGCTTCATTTCCTGATGGGAGAGGAAGGAGTGACGGCATCATGGCTGCAGGTGGAATCAGGGGGAAGAGCCGGCCTCTTCCTCCTCCTCCTCCTCCTCCTCCTCCTCTGCTTTAATCGCAGCCTGCAGCGACAGCAGAATGAAGGCTTCCTCCTCCTCTTCAGAGACGCTGCGGGGACGAACAGGTGAAGAGGGACACTTGTACCTGAACGCATCACCGCAGGCTCCGATTAAACCCGTCAGGAAAAACCAAACTACAAAGAGGACAGGAAGCGGATCAGAGCTGAGGACAGAAGGTCAAACTGCCTCAGAGACAAACACAAACTCGTCTCACGTGACATTAGAGACCGAGCCGAGTCCCAGAAGACAGAGTCCTTCCTGCATATCACACAAACTAACTGAAGCAGCCAGAGTCACCTGATGGAGGGATGGAGACATGTCCTCTGTGTGTGTCCTCTGTATGTGTCCTCTGCATGTGTCGTCTGTGTGTGTGTCCTCTGTCATCTATGTGTCCTCTCTGTGTCTTCTGTCCTCTGTCATCTATGTGTCCTTGCTGTGTCTTCTGTCCTCTGTATGTGTGTCCTCTGTCCTCTGCATGTGTCCTCTCTGTGTGTGTCCTCTCTGTGTGTCCTCTGTTGTTTCGGTCTGATTCCTTCTTTTTGAAGTCTTCAGGATCATGTGAGCGTCCTCTGAGTCAGAGCAGG
>NC_135076.1:30050462-30055462 GCF_051107435.1 Chaetodon auriga
ACACACACTCACTCACTCACTCACTCACTCACTCACACACACACACACACTCACTCACTCACTCACTCACACACACACACACTCTCACTCACTCACTCACTCACTCACTCACACACACACACACACTCACTCACTCACTCACTCACTCACACACACACACACACTCACTCACTCACTCACTCACACACACACACACTCACTCACTCACTCACTCACTCACTCACTCACACACACACACACTCACTCACTCACTCACTCACTCACTCACTCACTCACTCACACACACACACACACCTGTGCAGCCTGTTATCCAGCTGACTTGTTCCGACTTCCTGTCTGTGATCCACTTCGTTACCTGGAGTATCAGTTAATGAGTTAATGGCGGTGAAGCAGCTTCCTGCTGCTCATTCACTCCTGTTCTCCTGTTGACTCCTCCTGTTGACTCCTGTTGACTGAGTTGGTCCCCGTGGAGTCCGACGGGTCCACGTCACGCCGAGGCTGCTTCCCACCAACCACAAGACGCCGCCCTGCTCGTAGCTGAGGTGTGTTTATACGTATGCAGTGCTTAACAAGTTCATTAGGCCACCTGTCATAACGACGAGAACACAAATATTTTAGAAATCTTTCATAGTCCTTTTTCACACATCATAACCAAAAAGCTTCAGGCGTCGGCCTCCATAGCAGACCTGCATTCTGGCTGCCATTGTTCTTCCGTCCTTCTCGACAGTCTCTTTCGTTCTTCAGTTCCAGGTTCCAGCTGTTCCCACAGACTCGCTTTCCATGAAACTTTCGTGCGATCAATCTTTGAATCTACTTAATCTCATATTTGTTCCATAGGATTCAAATCGGGCTTTGACTGGGCCAGTCCATCGGTTCCAGAACTCCAGAATCCTTTGTCTTGGTCAAAGTCTCTGCACAGCTCTGAATGTTTGGGCTAATTGTCTGGTTGGGATATGAACCCACGGCCAATCAGATTCAGTCCAGAAGGGACTCCACGATGCACTAAGATGTCGTGGTAGACGGTCTTGTTCGCGGTACCGCTGTTTCACTGCGGGCGCCGTGCTTTGGCATCAAAACGTTCTCCAGCTGTTCTGCGGACACAAACACGACGATGCTGACCGAAGAGTTCAGACTTGGACTCGTCCGTGCAGACTTGGACTCGTCCGTCCAGACTTGGACTCATCCGTCCAGAGCTCCTTCTTCAGTCACCGACAGTCCAGTGTTTGTGCTCCCTGGCACATGTGAGGCGTTTCTGGGTGTTTGACGGCCTCAGTGACGCCTTCTTAGCAGCTGTTCTTCCCTTCAAGCTTTGTTCCGTCAGTCGTCTGCTTGTGGTCATTCTGGAGACGTTCTCAGACTCTGATCGAGAAGCATCCATCTCTTCCTGAAGGTCCGCAGTGGTCCTCCTTCTGTCTCATGCCATCATGAAGTGCTTTAATGCGGCCTCGTTCGTTTTCAGCGAGCTCTCGGCCTTTTACCGCTTTGAACAGGAATGAGGAGTTTCAAACTGAACTCACGACGGGGCCTCTGAGGAGCCACACATGAACCAAGCGTAACATTCAACCACTAAAACTCACTTTTCTGTTCAGGAATCCAAGTAAATAACTATCATTTGACATATTAATCAAGAAATAATAATGTGCTTTAATTTTTTTTTCATTTTTTTTGTAAATGGATAATCATGGATAACAATAATAATAATTATATTTTAGCATGAAAAATATCATTTCGGTTAAAGAGCTTCTACATATTGGTGTATTAACCATCACAGAAACATAGAAATGATTTGGGTAATTACCAGTGCTGTTAACTTAGGGCGGGGTCGGGGGGGTTAGGGGTCAGGGCATCAACCTTACTTTGGGTGGTGGTCTAATAAATTTGGTAAGCACCGTATGTACATATTATATATAGAATGTACTTTACTGCACATTCCTTTGTCTCTCTCTCTCACACACACACACACACACACACTCTTTGTCCCTGTGATGCTGGTGACGACCAGCAGGGGGCAGAGCATCAACAGTCAATGACGAACTCAGATCTGATGATTTATCATCTTTAAATAAAGACAAATATCAAGAATCAGTTCCATCAGTCAAACACGGAAACACGTCACGTGTTTGTGAAACTGGACGTTTCACCGTTGAATTCATACAATCAGTTTGCAATAAAGTGTAAAAACAGTAAAAATGATGTAATTTCACTAAAAGCAGACTGAAGCGTGGTTTTCTTTCACCGTCCGTGTTGACTGACAGGTGTACAGGTGAGTCCAGCTGCTTCATGACTTCACACTCAGCTGATCTTTCTTCACAGACCTCCAGGTGTTGGACAGCTCGTCATGTCCCGGGTACAGGTACGGTCATATCCCGCAGGCGCTGCGCCCCCGCACCTAAACCCTGACCATGACGGGCCTCTGAGGATGCTGGGAGAAAAGGCGTGAGCTGAGGAACCTTCGCCGTCTGACCCGCCTCTGTCCTGAACCCCGATGCTCCGGTCTGGTTCGGATCCTCAGGACGCAGCCTGTCTGAACGGTCTGTGAGAGCCGCTCCGGTTTCTTTCCTTTCACCTGAACATGTCACATGAACCAATCAGAGAGCTCTGAGGCTGCTGGTGGATTCACGTGGAACCAGTCCAGGCCAGCCTGCCACCTGTCGATCTGGGTCTTGTTTCATCTTTAAATTCAAATCATCTGCAGCAGCCGACAGGTTTCAGAGGAGACAGAACGTCCTCCGTCTTATGTCTTCTGCATCCTGAACCTGAACGCATCAGCGACACGTTCCCTCACATGTTTTCTCTGTTTCCCGCCAGCGTCTGACCTCAGAACACGAACCGCTGCTGAGTCCGGCTTTAGGATCTGGTTCTGCTCAGGCCGGAGGCGGATCCTGGTCCGGTTTCAGACCCACATGGTGTCCAGGTTCAGCTGGAACCTGCACAGACTGCCGTCATGTGGTCGTCTGTTGTGCAACAACAAACGCCTCGCTCTCTCTCTCTCTCAGTCTACATGGTCAGTGGTTGTCGAACGCCCGGCGGTCTCTGCATTTATTCATGGGACCCTCTGAAAGTTTAATAGAGCAGCTCCATTAATCTGTGAGCCCGTTTTAAAAGCAAGAATTAAAGATTCATCTCCTCCTCCACCCCCCTCTTCCTCCTCCTGACCCCCCCCCCAAAGCCGACACACTGAAATATTTATGCGTGCTGAATCACGGGCTGAGAGGAGGAGACTCCGGACGTTAACCCACCGAGTCTCAGCCTGAAACTGTTCGATTCAGTGGAAACTGGAGTGTGACGGATCAGAGACTCCACCCTGAAGCTGAATAACAATAATTAGTCCATTAGAACTGAGAACGAAGGAACCCTGCTGTTCCCTCGTCGCTCCACGTGGACGTCAAACACACTCGATCTGTGCTGATGATATTTTAGATTCTGAATCTCAAACTAAATCAACCAATCAATAAATATTCGAGTGAAGTACAAGTACCTGTGTACTGAATGTTCATCTCAATGTGACACAAACCAGCTGAACTCGACCCCTTCAGGACCCTCAGGACCACCTGGAACACCGGCTGGGACTCAGACCTGGTCCAAGTGTTGTTCTGGATTCTGAAAGGGATCAAGATCCTGCAGCACGTCCGTGAACATGGAGTCACGTGTTCAGCCGTCCGCATACTTTTGGCCATGTAGGGTACTCTGACACACACACACACACACACACACTGAGCAGAAGGGGGACACCGGGAACCAGAAGCTCCGCCCCGCGGGACGCACCGGGATCAGCATTGAGGACTGAGCCGGTAACGGAGCCAAACGCTCCTCCTGCAGCTCCGACCAAACTTCGACTCGGGTTTCTTCTTCTTCTTTGTCCTTCTCTCTGGTCCAGTCCGCCCACTTCAGCCCGGTTCGGTCTGCAGCGGCGGAGGGAAGCGAGCGAACCCCGGAAAGTTTGAGTCCGGGGGCAGAGAGGAGGGATCCGGGCAGAGCTGAGCAGAGACCCGCAGACGCAGAGATTCAGAGACCCGTTCCTGCTGCCGACTGACGACGGGTCTTGAACTTCCAGCGGGAAGATTTGGGAAAGACCGCGGGGCTGCGCGGCGGGGCTCCGGGTGGAGCTCCGGGTGGAGCTCGGTGAGTTTGAGCGAGCAGCGGACTCTGAGTGTCCAGCAGTTACATAAGAGACACAAAGAGGACAGAAGCCCTGAAGGAGAGCTCCAGTCTGAGCAGACGCGGACCCGGACTCCTGGGCTGCGCGTAACTGTTGGACTGAGTTGAGTTTCCAGCAGAAAGCAGGACGCACATGGACGGACGGTCCACGGTCTGCACCCGGTCCTGCTGCAGGTCTGATCTGGTTCCGACGGAGTGAAAATGAAACTTGCGGACACTTTGTCCTGCAGGAGGCGGATTTGGACGAATTCAGCGGGTTTTAAGGACAAACCGTCGCCCTGAAGACTTTGTCTCCTCACACACGCAGAAGTGCTTCACGTTAAAATGGATTATTGTCGCTCTGCCTGCTGGGAAATCACCAGTTAAACGCGTGCGAGCGCGAGAATGAAGCCGATGATCGATGAACACTGAGCATTGATCACCTCTGTGGATCCAAAGTGATTAAATCAGCCTTTCTGTCCGCATGCCGCTCCCGGCGGGAGGCTGCTCTCCTCACAGTCTTTGATGCGCTTCGGTTCTGGTTCTGGTCCCTGCGGGTCTCAGCGCGCTCAGAGCTGCGGAGAACAGACGCGAATGTTCGCCGGGACGCAGCGCGCCGCGCCGCCGCGCGTGGAGCGCTCCGGGCGGCCGCTGCTGCTGCTGCTGCTGCTCGGCCTGCTGCTCCGGATCTGCTCCGCCGTCACCGACGACCGCCTCATCTCCGACCGCTACGCGGTCTACTGGAACAGCTCCAACCCCAGGTAAGACCCGGTCCCGAGCCGGTGCTGAAGGGACGGGACACGGGCAGGACGGGCTCAGCTGGAACGACCCAATGAAAAAAGTGAAAAGAGGTTTTAATCCCG
>NC_135076.1:30057962-30077962 GCF_051107435.1 Chaetodon auriga
GTATGTGTGTGCATGTGTATATGTGTATATGTGTGTGTGTGTGTGTGTGTGTATATGTGTGTGTGTGTGTGTGTGTATGTATGTGTGTGCATGTGTATATGTGTATATGTGTGTGTGTGTGTATGTGTGTGTGTGTGTGTGTATGTGTGTGTGTGTGTGTATATGTGTATATGTGTGTGTGTGTGTGTGTGTGTATATGTGTGTGCATGTGTATATGTGTATATGTGTGTGTGTGTGTATGTATGTGTGTGCATGTGTATATGTGTGTGTGTGTGTGTATATGTGTGTGCATGTGTATATGTGTATATGTGTGTGTGTGTGTGTATGTATGTGTGTGCATGTGTATATGTGTATATGTGTGTGTGTGTGTGTGTGTATATGTGTATATGTGTGTGTGTGTGTATATGTGTGTGTGTGTGTGTGTGTGTGTATGTATGTGTGTGCATGTGTATATGTGTATATGTGTGTGTGTGTGTGTGTGTGTGTGTGTGTATGTGTGTGTGTGTGTGTGTGTGTGTGTGTGTGTGTTCTTCTCTTCGGTTGATCAGTTTGATCAGAAGCTGAAAATCATTTGTTGTTGGACACGTCGGCTGAGACGTCTGTGGACGGGGACAGACAGGACGGTCTGTGTCTTTTTGTCACATCGACGCAGAAACACCGTAAAAAATCCAGTAACACAGTAAAAGTTGGGATCATTGATTTATCATGATTGATTGATTGATTGATTGCTTCTTTCCATCACATATATCATCATCATATCACGAGACTCATTAGAGGCTGAATGTGACACAATGATACGACGATGACGAGTACTACTAATATTACTATTATTATTACTGATGATTTTGATCGTCTGATCAGAAACTGTCGGTGAGGCTTTCGTGTGACCTGACTCGACCTCGTCATGTTGTCGCTCTCTGGTGTTTGTGTACTCTGCGTACTCTGTGTACTCTGTGTACTTTGCTGCTGTGCATCAGTGGCTCTCAGCGCGTGAAGTGATACTGGTTGTACAGTAGTTTGTAGTATTTCTTGGAATTCAGTACTTTTCTGCAGATACTGCTGATGGTCATGTTTCAGTGTACAGTTACTGTAATACTGTGATATTTGTGTACTTTTCTGCCGTCCCGTGAGCAGATCAGAGTAGAAGAACGATAGAAACAACACGAATCATCGGTTGATGTAAGAAAAACTCTGTTTCACTTTATTTGTTTTAATTTGATTTTGTTTGTTTTTAATTTGTTTTATTTTATTTGTTTTTAATTTGATTTGTTTTTATTTGGTTTTATCTGATTTGTTTTTATTTGATTTGTTTTTATTTAATTTTGTTTGTTTTTAATGTGTTTTCATTTTATTTGTTTTTATTTGATTTGTTTTTATTTGTTTTTATTTGGTTTGTTTTTATTTGTTTTTATTTGGTTTGTTTTTATTTGTTTTGTTTTTTATTTGTTTTTATTTGATTTCTGATCAAAAAATCACTATAAATTTTTCACATTTGAACAGAAATCTGGAAAAATATTCAATGTGATTAAACGTCACATCATGATCAAACTGACACGTGACCTTCATCCTCATCCTCCTCATCATCATCTACATTTTTAAAAACAAACAAACAAAAAAAACTTGATGATTTCTGAAATGATAGCTTGCGTCGTTCTTCCTCGCTCTGGTCGAGCTGAACGTTTCCGTCTCGCCGGGCCGCGGCTCTCCTCTGAATCCTCATCCCGATTGGCCGTTTCCTGCAGTGGGTTTGCGGGTGTTTGGCGTCCTGGCGGTCGAGCGGTCGCTCACGTGAGTCTGTGGGACGTCGCCGCTTCGAGTCCAGCTGCTGATCTTTGACCCCTGCGCTGTGACGTCTGTTTGCTTTTTAAATGGCGGATGAAGACCTCATCATGTTTCAGTGTGTCTGATCTCAGATCAGTTTTCAGCCTGATCTCTTATTGGTCCTGATGTGTGTCCAGTTTATTAGGAACAGTTCGACTCAAACTGCTCGTCCTGTCCTGAGTTCAGCTCACAGGACGTGGAACTGACTGAACTGATGGTGTTTCTGTTATTTTGTCTGCCTTCGTTGGCGGAAAAATGGTGGACAAAATATTAGAAACACCCGTCAGTCTGACGGTGAGCTGCAGTGTCCTCGTCTGACCTTCATCACCAGAAAACTGACTGAGTCTCTGTCCCCACGTCTTCTTCTTCTTCTTCTTCTCCTCCTCCTCCTCCTCCTCAGGTGCAGAGGAAGGTGACAGGTGACATTTCTTTGAATCCAGTCTGACAGAAGAGAGCGAATCTCTGATGCCGTCGGTCAGACTGAAGGTGTTTGTCATGTGGCAGCGCTCGGAACATCTGATTGGTTTACAGAGTTTACAGGAAGCCTGTTGTTATTGATTATCTGTCAATCCTTTTTAAATTCATCGATCGATCACTTGGAGTTTCAGTTGACTGAATGTAAACACGTTTGAGGACTGGGACCAGCTGATTTTTGGCTTCGGTGATTGATCGTTATCAGATTAGTTGCTGATTAATTTTCTGTCGATCGACTCATCGATCGCTCGTCCGAACTCTGATTGCTGTTTTTTTCTGTATTTTCTTCCGGGGATGTAAACGTTTGAATATTTGTCTCATCAGCGGATCGCAGTGATTTAATCACAGTGAAGGTTTTTGACCCTGTGGAGTTGCCGTAGGCCACATTGTGCCGATGCTGCAGTTTTCTCTGTGTACTGAGGCTCTCTGTGTACTTTTACTGCATTTTTCTGCCACCAGACTCTCTGCTCAAACTGATCTCAGACCTGCTGTTTAGAGGTCAAATCAAACATTTTTCACTTGTGACTGGACTCCGTTCAGTAAATGAAATTAGGAGGAAATGAAGTGTTCCTCTGCGGCCGCAGAGCCAAAAACACCAAAACCCCAAAAATGTTAACTTCATTAAGTTTTCCTCAGAGCAGAAACCTCCAGAAAAACGCAGCGCCGGAGCGCCGGAGCGGCGAGCTCCTGATGGATTCAATAAAAACCAACATGTGAGTCAGACAAACAGCGGAAAACATGAGTTCATCCTCAATGAATCCACCTCAGACTGATCCAGAGTCTGCAGGACCTCAGCGGCTCTTCAACGAGAGCAGAGCAGGACAGCAGAAACACGAAGACCTCCTCCTCCTCCTCCTCCTCCTCCTCCTCCTCCTCCTCCTCCTCCTCCTCCTCCTCTGCTCGGCCTGCAGACACATTCAGAGTCTGTTTGTTTACTGACTTTACGGGAAATCAACACGATTCTTGTGGTAAGAAAAGTGATCAGTGGGACGTTCAGCGCTACGGGAACAAAGAAGGGTCAGTCTGACTTTGAGTTTGTGGATCATTTTCCAGCCTGTGTTTATTTAGTGGAGTTGAGAAAACAGTGAGCAGGAGAATGTTTGGAAAAGATCTGAAGTTGTGGAAAAGATGAAATGTGAGCAGTAACGTTACGCAGGCGACGCTCAAACTTCCCACACTGCGTTTGACCCTGAAGTTACATCAATGACACTGAGTAAAAATTAGTTCATTTTAGTCTCACAATGAAAACATTTTTCTGAGTCTGTGAATCTTTTCTGCGTGTTGGCGTGTCCACAGACCGTCCACAGACCGTCCACAGACTGTCCGACGGTCATTCTGAATGACGTCTGATCAGGGATCAGTGCATTGTTTACTCAGACAGTCAGTTTGATGGAGGCGCCTGGACTTTTAAAGCAACGAGGAGCACCTGAACGCACCGTCAGCTCTGGCCTCATTCTTCGATGTCTTTGACGGGTCCACAAGGACACAATGTCTCCGTGTGTCCAGACTGGACAAATCATCAGACCTGTGAGGACTTCAGTGGAAACATCAGCGGGGTCAAAGGTCAAGTGCACGCTGTAAAAAGTGATTTGGGATTCAGATGTTCAGAAGTGAAACTGGATTCATGTGGATTCATTCATTCATCTGAACAGACGAAGAGTTAAACCATCATCATCATCATCATCACCTGCTTTTCACCTCCTCATCACCTGTGAACAGCTGATTGGAGCGCGCTCTCCGCTCGGAGCCGTTTGGCGTCCGCCGGTCCGTCTCTCTGCTCGTCCCTCTGCACTGCTGCAGGAGAAAATGGCGGACGGTTTTGTTCAGAGTAAAAACAGAAACGCACAGCTGCAGCCGCCATTTTGTTCTGCCTCTTAACTCCAAGGTCAGACCCCCCCTCTGCCCCGTGCCTCCATCCCAGCCATCCCGAGGAGCAGCCGGGCGTCTCCTCAACGGACGGAGACGCGACCGAAACAAGTTCCTGAAAACAGACAGAACGCAGAGGAAGCAGCTCGATCGTCCGTCGGCCTGAGATCAGTCTGTCCTGGAAGCTCAGCCAACATGAAGAAGGAAGAACAGGAAACAGGAAGCACGAAGCACGGCCAGCGCCACGCCAACGACACCCACTGAGATTCACGCAGTCCTCAAACATCTGGTTTGACGTTCTGACAAAGTTTTTCAGGGTTGAACAGCAGATTCAGACTGAGCTGAGGATGATGAAGATGTCCATGTGATGATCCATTTTGGATCATCACATGGACGCCAGCTTTGACTGTCAGACAGTTAAAATAACGAGAGCGAATAATTAAAAAAATGAATTTAAGAAATCGTCTTCAAAGACGTGAATTTAATCTTTTTTTATGTTTGTAAATTTATTGTTTATTAGAAGAATTAGTCAGTGAAGACCAGAGACGAGTCAATGATGAAACGTTTGAGTGATTATTAGAGACGACAGATTGAAATCATCCGAGAATCCTGACAAGAAACATTCACGTTTAACCTTAAAAAAAAACTACAAACATAAAACTGCTGCATTTTTTACAGCGTGTTTGAGGTTTGAGCTGCTTCAGGAAAAAAACTAACTGCATCACCGAGGTTCTCGTCTCGGTTCTCGTCTCGGTTCTCGTCTTGGGTCTGGTCTTGGGTCTGGTCTTGGGTCCGGTCTTGGTTCTTGTCTTGGTTCTGGTCTTGGGTCCGGTCTTGGTTCTGGTCTTGGTTCTCGTCTTGGGTCCGGTCTTGGTTCTTGTCTTGGTTCTCGTCTTGGTTCTCGTCTTTGGTCCGGTCTCGGTTCTTGTCTTGGTTCTCGTCTTGGTTCTCGTCTTTGGTCCGGTCTCGGTTCTTGTCTTGGTTCTCGTCTTGGTTCTCGTCTTTGGTCTGGTCTTGGTTCTTGTCTTGGTTCTTGTCTTGGATCTCGGGTCTTGACTGTTGATGTGGAATCATATCTGGTTCCTGCTGTGTCTGGTCTGCTCTGGTGTGGTCTGGTTCCAGAGCAGGATCACATGCTGCTGTTCTGCAGGTTGACTGTAGAACTGAAATGTTCAGTAACGCTGCAGCTCTGGCTCTGATTGGCTCGTTCTTGGTCCGGAAGTGTGATCTGTAGTTTCTGTAAAACTACGTTCTGTATTCTGAAACGAATCTTTGCTCCATGTTTGTTCCTGGAAGTCGTTCATGTGATTTTGGGTGAATGTGGTTTCTGTCGGTGGTGACGGGGGCCGTGCAGATCGTCCGGGCGGCAGGAAACACGCCATTTTTTGGTTGTCGGTGGTGTGGACCAATGGCGCGGCAGCGTGGCGTCAGCAGGGAGAGCTTTCTGTCAGAGCCGCTCCTCCAGTTATTTTTACATTCTCTCCTCCTCGTGTCTCAGCACTTCATCATGCTTTCTGCTCCCCGCTCATGCATTTTAATGTCTGACCCACATTTCATTGGATCTGCACACACACACACACACACACACACACACACACACACCAGGGAAACTTTGAAGTCCTGGCTCGAGCAGGAGGAGGAGGAGGAGGAGGAGGAGGAGGAGGGTGAAGAGCTGCAACCTTTCACTGTTTTCTGATGAAACTCGGCCTGAAAAGCAGCAGAGGGAGTCGAGGAGGTGGGATCAGGAGGCGAGCAGCCGCCGTCCGACACGCCGTCAAACCCTCCGTCCACACACGTCACAATCGGCCGACACTAAATAAAGAAAGTTCCTTCTTTTTTTACTCGTGTACCTGCAGGTAGCTCACCTGGTCCACCTCCTGTGCACTCGATGATGAACTTTATGGTCCCTCTGTCTTCAGCCGTCCTCTGGTAACATTATCCAACACACACCTTTATCCAGTCTTCATTTGTCTGAGACGCCGAGTGGACCTCAGGACATTCAGGACAGAGCCTGTTTACCTGTGGAATGATCCAAACAGGTGTTTTTGGAGCGCTCCACATCTTTCCCAGTCTGTGAAACGTGTTGCTGCATCAGATTCACATTAAGCAGATATTTACAGAAATCAATGAAGAACATGAAGTAAATTGACTTTGAGCTGATCTCAGGTCAGTTTGTGTCAGAGAGGATCAGATCAGCTGATCACAGTCTGATTGTTGATGATTTCTGCAGCGTCTCACCTTGTCTGGAATCGAGGTTCTAAGCTGTCTTGTACTGTTTTCCCAGTTCTTTTCTTGTGTTGCTCATTAATGAATGAATGATTTTTCTTCTCTCTGTGTGTAATTTAGAACCGAACGTCCTAATTAATTAACCCAAAAGAACCCACCCCCACCTTTAACTCATGAAGTCCCTAAGTGACACATACTGAACATCCTGATTGGTCATGTGACAGGTCATGTGATTTTGTGTTCCCATAACAACATTTCCAGGATGTCTGTGTGCAGGTTAACACAAATGACCGAACTAGCTAAATTTGAAAAGCTTGTTTTTTGTTGTTAAAGGTAAGATTGAAGCCATTTAAGGCTTCTCATGCTTACATAACATGTCCTTTATTACATTTAACCTGTTGTGAACACGTTCCTTGAACAAATTGATATAAAACAATATTTATAATATAAAATAATAATATATATATCTAATAATATAAATCAATTTTGCAGTTTTGACAAACATGTCAGAAATGTGTTCTATGTGGTCTATTTAGTCTGTTTCATGTCCCCCATAATTTTCTTGGAGGAGAAATGGGTCCAGGTTCTTATGGCTTAATTAATAAGAATTCCTGACCCAAACCGTCTCTACATGGAGCTCCTGATTGGTTCAGCCATCGATCCTTTGGATTCTCAAAGTTTCTCACTTCTTCTTCTAGGTCTGCTTTGCGAGTTTTAAACCTCACATCTGTTTTCTTTGACGTACACAGGGTTCTAAATTAACACCCGCCAACCCGCCAAATGCGGGTTAAAATTCATATTGGCGGGTGTAAATAAAAACTTACTAGCCAATTTGGCCGGTAATGCATTAGGCAATCATGTCAGTCAGAGCCGCTCTACAGTTATTGGTCATTTGTCCCCTGACAGTCCGTCCTACATTTCCCATGAACACTGTCGTAATGCTACGTGATGACGTACAAGACGCCCATTGGCTGTGCGCAGGCACACTACAGTCTGTAGTGCAACCGGCGTGAGAAACCACGGAAACGCAAACACAAAGAAGAAGAAGAAGAATGAACGGCGGCGTATAAACTGTAAAAAAGGAGACTGAGCTAGCTAAAAGTAAAAAGTAAAGTTAAACTAAATGCTGCGGTGGTTGGGACAGACGTCTGGGGGGAGAAGAGGAAGGAGGCAGGGGATGAGAATGTCGACAAAGCGTGCGAAACGAAGAAAAGAAAGTTTAACGCTAAATGGCTGACAGGTCGTGAATGGCTTGTGTTTGATCACGAAAATGCCGTCATGTTTTGTAAGGACTGCCGCCTGTAAAGAAAAAAACAAGACGAATAATTTTGTGGTGGGGACTAATAATTTAAAGTGGAGGCAGTAAAGGACCATGAGAGTGCCCGAGTCATGGCTGTTACTTATATATATTTCTTATTAAAGAAGGAAAGCAGAAACACTTTAAGTTGAAAGGAAAAATACATTTTATTAGGAATGTAATGATACTAAATACTGGAAAAATGTCTTTTATAAAATAATAAATCTGACAGCATTTTTTGTTTGTATAAATTAAATATTTGCACTTTCTGTGTATATTTTGTTTCATGTGTTGTACTTTCTGTGCATTTTTCATGGCAACAATGTAAATAAAATGATCAAATGTATTCAGTGGCATCTCTCTGATTTTCACCGGGAAAAAATTTGGCTAGTGGAAATTCTGATTGGCTGGTAACTTTAGAAGGTCACCAGCCACATTGGCTGGTGATCAAAAAAGTTAATTTAGAACCCTGGACGTAAACTCGGAGTCTTCTGCGTCTTCGTTGTTTAAACGATGTGTTAACGGCTGTCGACTCGCCGCCGCTCAGGGGGTTTTTAATGGTGCTGCTTGATTCTAGGGATCCCTTGGTTGTGGGTGGTTTCACGGTTCTGGATCTGGTGTTTGTTCTTGAAATCCATTCATCTCGTTGCGAAGCTCTTTGTGTTTTTCGTATAGGGAACGAGAGTCCGTCTCCCAGCTTCAGGTCTTATTCCTACGGTGGCCGGGAGGTGCAAACCAACATTACAAAATCTGAGACAATTTAACATTTTGGAAAACAAATTAACAAGACGTGAAACACATTTACAAGTGCCGAGACAAATTTACATTTCAGAAAACAAATTAACAAATACAATCTACCGGAAAGGGAACGTCCCAAATACGGGGTTGACCCGGAAGTGATAACGGGAGCGGGTCAGTTCGATTTGTTGATGTTTTCAATAGACGGAGATGGACAGAGACCGAGTCATGTTTTGCCTGTTTTGTGGCAAACACATGAGCCAATTAACACGGTTTTGTTTTTCGTGTACTGTATGCACTGCTCTAACATATCTGGTCCGCCGGTCTGGTCCATGCCTCTTAAACACTGTAACGACCGACCACACGAAAAACAAAACCGCGTTAATCGGCTCATATGTTGTCCACAAACGGGCAAAACATGACTCGGTCTCTGTCCATCTCCGTCCATTGAAAATGTCAACAACTCGAATTGACCCGCTTCCGTTATCACTTCCGGGTCAACCCGGTATTTGGGACGTTCCCTTTCCAGTAGATTGTATTTGTTAATTTGTTTTCTGAAATGTAAATTTGTTTCGTCACTTTGTCTCGGCACTTGTAAAAGTGTTTCGTGTCTTGTTAATTTGTTTTCTGAAATGTAAATTTGTTTCGGGAATTGTAAATGTGTTATGGTAATGTAATGTTGTTTTATGATATGTAAAAATGTTTTCCAAAACGTAATTTTGTCTCACAGTTTGTAATGTTGGTTTGCACTTCCCGGCCACCGTATATTCCAGACCGACTGATGGACTTCAGTCTTGTGGTGGACGGACTCGATGCGTCGCTGATTCAGGTCCAGATGTTTGTTCTGAGCTGTAATTAAAAGAACTGTTTTATTGATGTAGCTGGTCTGTGAATACTCCACCCTCCACCCTCCACCTTTGTATTTTCAGCTCAGATCTTCTAATAAACCGTAGAAGAAGAGACTCGTCGCAGAAGCGTGAGGACGGCGAGTGTCTGCCGTTGACCTCCGTCCAGTGGCTTTGTTACACGGAGCCTCTGAGGTGTGAACGTGGTCCAGACCAGGTGTGAGGCGTCTCCTCTGAGCTGCTTCCACCTGGGCTCATATCTAACGTGTCCTTTCCATCCTGGGCGTCACGCATACTGATGTGACCGGCTGAAGCTCGCGCTCATTAATCTCTGATCAGACTCTGATCTGCTGTGTCGTGGATTCTCGACGGGATCCTGCACTCAGTGGAATCTGTTGTTTCTGCTGCCTTTCAGCCGATAAACCAGCCCAACCAGAACCTTCCAACAGGATCTGTTTCATCTCATCTCTCTCTTTTCTTTTCATCATTCATCCTCTCATCCAGTCTGTCTTCATGCTTGTACTCTGATTGGAGGATATCAAACACACATACGTCTGGACTTCCTGCCTCACTTCCTGCTTCACTTCCTGCTCCTCGTCCGTTCGTTGGAGGTCAGCCTCCGTGCCGTTGCGTCCTGAGACGTTGAGTTCTGGATTGTGGTCTGGTCCCTGAACCTCCTGCTGATCGAGTCTTTTTCTGTCTGTCTTCATGAAGTACGATGAAGGTTTGGAGTAAAATAACAGAAGAAGTGAAAGTGACGTCTCGACCTCATCCGGCCTGCTGATTGGTCTGAGGGATGACCTCTGACCCCCGGGGCCCTCACTGCTAATGTTAACGTGACCTTGATGTTTTCGATTTACACCGAGGACGTGACTCAGATCTGAAGCTAAAGACAGAACTCTCTCTCTGTCCCTGTCCCTGTCTCTGTCTCTGTCCCTGTCTCTGTCTCTGTCCCTGTCCCTGTCCCTGTCCCTGTCTCTGTCCCTGTCTCTCTCTCTGTCCCTGTCTCTGTCTCTGTCCCTGTCTCTCTCTCTGTCCCTGTCCCTGTCCCTGTCCCTGTCTCTGTCCCTGTCCCTGTCTCTGTCCCTGTCTCTCTCTCTGTCCCTGTCCCTGTCTCTGTCCCTGTCCCTGTCCCTGTCTCTGTCTCTCTCTCTGTCCCTGTCCCTGTCCCTGTCTCTGTCCCTGTCCCTGTCTCTGTCTCTGTCCCTGTCCCTGTCCCTGTCTCTGTCTCTGTCCCTGTCCCTGTCTCTGTCCCTGTCTCTCTCTCTGTCCCTGTCTCTGTCCCTGTCCCTGTCTCTCTCTCTGTCCCTGTCTCGGTCTCTGTCCCTGTCCCTGTCCCTGTCTCTCTCTCTGTCCCTGTCTCTGTCCCTGTCCCTGTCCCTGTCTCTGTCCCTGTCCCTGTCCCTGTCTCTGTCTCTCTCTCTGTCTCTGTCCCTGTCTCTTTCTCTGTCCCTGTCTCTGTCCCTGTCCCTGTCTCTCTCTCTGTCTCTGTCTCTGTCCCTGTCTCGGTCTCTCTCTCTGTCTCTGTCCCTGTCTCTTTCTCTGTCCCTGTCTCTGTCCCTGTCCCTGTCTCTCTCTCTGTCCCTGTCTCTGTCCCTGTCCCTGTCTCTCTCTCTGTCCCTGTCTCTGTCCCTGTCTCTCTCTCTGTCCCTGTCTCTGTCCCTGTCTCTGTCCCTGTCTCGGTCTCTGTCTCTGTCTCTGTCCTGTCCTCTCCTGCAGCCCTACACGCTCTGTATGTGCCCTGGTCTGGCATTGTGTGTGTGTGTGTGTGTGTGTGTGTGTGTGTGTGTGTGTGTGTGTCACTGTCAGAGGTTCGTCATATTTTAGTTTTTTTCACTCATCATATTATTTTATATTTATATTATTTTATTGGATTTTTATCATCTTTATATCCAAACATAAACAGGATGCTCTTCTCATCGTGGGTCCACGTCTTTTCACTCTGAAGACAGACAGGTTAGACTCAGGTGTGTTTATTGGCTCCTGACAGTGATGAAGATGAGGTTTGTGTGTTTCTGAAGGATCATCGTCCTCATGATGAAGCTTTAGAAGAAGGATTAAACATCTCAGCAGCAGTTATTTGGCACAAAACACCGAGTGTGTAAGTACAACAGTCAGTGTACTGTGAATACGCTTCCACACAGCAGCAACACACACACACACACACACGCACACACACACACACACACACACACGCAGCAGAGGAGGCTTTAATGTGACCTCAGGCTACGAGAGACAAACGTCCACGGGTTCTCTGACTGTCCTCAACATGAAGCACGAAGCACGCAACACTCAGCCACGTTAGCCACGTTAGCGTGCTAACGCCAGACTCAACAGTCAAACAACAGAAACACATCGAAGCTTTTAGGCTCAGAGTTTGTCGTCCGTTGATGGAAGTGAAGCGATCAGCGCGCGTCGCCTCAGAGCTCCAGCTGTGATCAACGTGATGACGGCGCTGTGGAGGCCATGTTGTGGCTGAACGTGACGCCGCGATGAATCCGGCCTTCTGTCTTCATCATTCACACTGCACTGCAGGTTTGTGGTGTTTTAATACCGTTTAAAAAAAGACGCTAAAATGACCTGAAAAACATGAAAATCAGAAAAACAGGTTTTCAGCGTTTGTCTGTTTTTCTTCCTCGTGTTCGTCGTCGTTTTACCTGATAAAAGTCTCACTGGAATAAAATCAAACAGAAGCTCTGAGCCTGAAAAGCTTTGAATTGTTGTGTGTGCTGATGCAGGAGGAGGCTGATCCTGGATCAGCCGTCGGTGAATGACCATGAATCTTCATGTTTATTTAGGTTTAGTATTTTACAGAAAAAGGAATCAACAGGATGCAGTAAATTATTAAATGATAGAATTCATTTGACTGAATTTTGGGAAGAAAATCTTTTTTTTCAAACTGAATCTGAAATAACAGCAAAACTAAATGTGAAATGTCGATTTTAAACTCCATATTTAAAGTAATTATTCATTTCATGTCGTTCAGTTTGGATCGACTGATCAAAGCTAAACAAAGATTAAAGATTTAGAAACAGATTATGATGTTTGTTCAGGTCAGATTGATCATGTTTCATCATCAGTCATCATCAATAATCAATGCGATAACGTGTCGGAGTGTGACAGCGATCGCAGGACGTCACAAACACTTTGACCATGCGTGCAGACACAGGTGTGTGTTCGTCACGTCGTAGTGTGACGTGATGCGTTGATGTGGCGAGGCAGCGTCACGCGACGCCGTGACGTGACGCCGTGACCTGATCCCGGACTACAGGTGGCTGCCGTTCCGGTCTTCACTTGTTCATTCCAGCCTGTCTTCTGATTGGTCCGTTGGGTCGTCGTCGAGGGATCTGCAGGTTTCTGGAGCTCAGAGCAGATGGCGACCTTTGACCCTGCAGGCAGCTTGAGAGTTGAGGAAGGGAAAGAGAAGCAGAGCGAGCAGCGGAGTGTCGGTCTCATGTCGCCGACCATCTTTATGTTTCCAGAGTCCATGTTGGACAGCGTCCGTCCTGAGTGAAGACTTTTCTGAATTTTCTCTCTTCTCTCTCTGATTATTTGTTTGGTTCTCTGATTCAGAAACGACTGATGGAACATGATTAGTTTCACGGAGCTGAATGATAATAGTAATAATAATAATAGTAATAATAATGATAATGATAATAATAACGATAGTAATGATAATGATAATAGTAATAATAATGATAATGATAATAATAATGATAGTAATAATAATGATAATGATAATAATAATGATAGTAATAATAATGATAATTATAATAATAATGATAGTAATAATAATGATAATAGTAATAATAATAATAGTAATAATAATGATAATGATAATAGTAATAATAATGATAATGATAATAATAATGATAGTAATGATAATGATAATAGTAATAATAATAATAGTAATAATAATGATAATGATAATAGTAAGACGTCTTCTTGCTGTGTGGAATTCGTCTGCCGCCTCTCGTTCTGATGTCTTCGAGCTGCTTCTGATTCTTTCCAGAGTTGTTTGTCTAACGTGGTTTTGATTTCCATCTTTTCTCCAAACGCCAAACGCCAGCTTTGCTTTGAGGAATCCTGAGAATCAAACTCACTTTCAGCAGAACGAAGGGGAGAAAAACAAACTGCCGCCGCCGTCGGCTGATGGAGAGACAGATGTGAAAACCACAAAGTACAATTGAAAGCAAAGTCAGTTTGGGACGAAATGCTTTTGAAGTGGCTGTACGAGGCGTTTGACCCGGCTCTGAGTCTCAGTCACCGGTTGGTTCTGATCGATTGGCTGTCAGAAGTTTCAAAGGTGATCAACCAGCTATCACCTGACATACTTGAAGATGAACGGTCAGGTTTCATTTGTCAGATGAGGAATCAGACAGCAAAACGGCGATTTCGCTGTTTTTATGCACATGTGACGTGACGTGATGTCATGAAACGACTTTTCGTGCTGTGATGTAACGCGACATTGTGACATGAGACTTGACGTTCGTTCAGGTTCTGATCGCAGAAGCCAAATAAAGCAAAGGTCCAGTTTCAGGCCCCGAAGCTTCGACTGTGCTCGAGTTTCCAAACAGGAACAAACAGGCCTGGAAATGTTCTGAGGTTCCTTCATAGAAACAAACACAAACTCTGACAGTCTGAGAACGTTTCTGAAAACACAAAGACTTTCAGCTTCTCCTCAGTCCGGCTTCAGCCTTCAGACATCAGCAATGAGAGGACGTTAACAGGGACGGAGTGAAACGAGCTCACAGGAACTTTGTGTGATGGTGGTGAAGCTGCATCCAGAAACTGTTTGAGGTCTGATGCCTAAAGGTGCGTTTAACATAAAAAGACCAGAAGAAGAAGAAATGTCTCAATTGTACAAGACGCAGAACAAGCTGAAAGCAGAAACAACGCAGAGGCAGTTACATCATGAATGATGAGGATGATGAGGGTGATGATGATACACTGTACGTCCAACGCGTCCTCCCACCTGAACCCCCGAACAGGTCGACTGCTCGATCCGGGTGGCTGGTGCTTCACCCCCCCTCTGGGCTCTGTTGAGGCGGACCTGATGTGGCCTCTGGTCTGGATGAGTCCTTCAGGTGGTTCAGACTTACTGACAGGCCTCACCAGGCTCCTGATTGGTCCTTGTGGAGGTGGGAGGAGCCTTGAGCTGAGCTGGAGGGCTGCGGGTCGCAGGTTCAGGTCCCGGCGGTCGGGATGTGAATCATCAGGAGGGAGACGACCTGCTGCCGACGTGCCCTTCAGCACGCTGCGGCATTTAACCCCCTTCACCCTCCTGTGGAGGCGGCTTCCTGCTGGAGGCTTCAGACCTGCTGCTCAACAAGCCTCCAGGTTCTGGACTGAACGTCAGATCCTGAACTGATTCATTTCCACGTTTCACTTTAAATTCAGTAAAAGAGGAAAGTGAAATAAAAACATTTAAGTCTGTTTGTGACATCAGGATGAAGAAGAAAAACTTGAATTATGAAAACGTGACAAAGATTTAAACAGCAACATTATCAGGAAGACGATGACGACAGGTGAAAAGAAGTGAAATAAAAGAGATTTAAACTTTGATCGAGGACAAAATGTTGTTTCGTGTAGACTTTCTATCAGTAACAGAATCAGAATTAATATCTGACATTTGGTTGTTTTTGATTGGCTTTGATTGGTTTCACATTGATTTGCACATAAAAGCTGGAAGGAAAACAATAAAGATGCTTTGTTTTCAGCATTTCTCTCTTTCTGTTTCCGACTTCAATTTAAAAAAAACACAAAGTGACAAAAAAATGTAGAAAACATGAAAATTCGACCAGAAACAGAAATCAGTGGAAAAAACCATTTAAATTGAATTCACTGATTATTTAGTATTTCTGATTTGATTTTCAGCTGAAACATTGTGATTCTGTGATTGGTTTGATTTGAACTGATAAACTAATAATCAGCAGGATCATCGTTCAATCAGAGGGTTTAAACAAAAACCCCTCAGGGCCACCGCACGCAGACCTCAGACCAGTTATGATGATGAAGTCGATTCAGACTGAATGAATGAAGTTCAGTTCAGCAGCAAACAAACGTCCTGCTTCATGTTCCCTCCGTCTGGATTTGACATTGATGTGAAGGTGGATTTTAATGAGGAGCGTTTGAATTCTGCCTGGCGACAGCCCAGCGGGGCGGGTGGAGGGGCTTCTGCACTGGATGTTTGGCTCTTTTTGAAGCCTCTTCATGTACACCCCCACCCTTCTCCTCCACCCTTCACCCGCCCCTGAAGGTTAATTAAAGTCCTCAGAGCTGATCTGAGGCCAGTGGATCAGACCTCCTCCTCCTCCTCCTCCTCCTCCTCCTCCTCCTCCTCTTCATGTGGTGGATGAAACAGGTGTAGAAACAGAACAGTGAAACGGAGACGTTGTGGTTTGAGCAGCAGTTAGCGGTTAGCAGTTAGCGTTGGAGCTAGCCGTTAGACGTTCCTGCAGACGATGGATGGATACGAACGTTTTCTAATGACAAACAGGAAGTAAAGGAGTTTGGGTTAAGGTTAGGGTACCCTAGGGTAGGGTACCCTAACCTTAACCCAAACTCCATCAGAAGCAGCTGAGGACGCGCACGAGGTTTTCTGGGTACAAAACACAAAGAATCACAAATAAAAATATATTTCCAACATGTCTGAATGTGCCCATATTCGCAGGAGGACGAAAAAAAATGGAAACGGCGTGCGTTCATGTAACGTATTGCGTCAGGTGTGGATGTCATGTGACGGGCAGCCTGTCAGTGGGGGTCCCGGCCCTGCTGGATCAGGTCTAAGCTCTACCTCCGTGTCATTAATCCTGAATGTTTCCTCTTTCTGTGGAACTTTCTGACTCCGGATGTTTTGCCTCCTGGTCGTCACTGATGATTCGGCTGTTTTGTCTAATACGCAGGAACTGTCGAACCAGTTGGTCATGTGACTGCTGAGGTCAGCTGACCTCACCTGCCAATACCAGCTGCTTCTCAGTTGATCAGCATCATGTGATCGCTGACAGCTGCAGTCACATGACTGTCGTTTACACACCTGAAGCGTGAGAATTATAAAATGGAGGACAGCAGTTGTAGAAACAAACTTTGGCGTAACCAGCATGGCCCCGGTGCATGCTGGGATAGATTGAAGTGTCCTGCCAGCCTGAACATGGAGCTTCAGTGAGGCAGCACGGTGATGATGGTGGCTGCTGAGTTCAGGTGATTTAGAGTTCAGGTATTCGTCAGACTGACTGAGACAGACCTGATTCAGTCCGTCAGAGTCCAGACGGCTGACGGCTCCTCACAGCTGGAACCACATGACGGCGTGATGAGGGATTTCTTTTTACACTTGCAAATTACTGAAATTATAAAACTAAAACCCAAGATTTCTTTTAAATAACTGAGCATCATCATCATCATCATCATCATCATCATCATCTGCTTCCAGCAGGCCGTCACTTTGTAAAGAAATCAGCTTTGAACGAACACGTGATCCATATCAATCTGAACGCAGGCCAGCCGGAGAGATGAGACTGTGGAGAAACAATCGGTTTCATCTGTTGTGTTCAGTGAAAACCAAGTGAACAGTGTTCACTGGTTTGTGGTCGTACAGTTCAAGTTGCTCACTGGTTTGTGGTCGTACAGTTCACGTTGCTCACTGGTTTGTGGTCGTACAGGTCAAGTTGTTCACTGGTTTGTGGTCGTACAGGTCAAGTTGCTCACTGGTTTGTGGTCGTACAGGTCAAGTTGCTGAGGCTCTTCTTCTATGTTTTTGTCTTTTGGCTCTGAGCTTATTTTGGCTCACTTTCTGTCTTCACTGTCTTTCGTGTCGGTGTGTACCGGCGTTCTCCAGGAGATGCAGTAGGAGTACACATACAGAGTATATGTGCCTGTGCACTTTACTTCTCGTCTTGTCTCACTGGGATAGTGGGAAACGTAATTTTGATTCCTTTGTATGTCTGGTGCATGTGAAGAAACTGACGATAAAGCCGACTTTGACTTTGTGTGAAAAGTGTGTGTCAGCAGGTTAAATCCTGCTGTGAATTCTGAATCACTGTATTTACTGTTCCGATCCAGCACAGAGGACCAGTTGAAGCTGACCTTCACTGGTTCTGACCAGTTTGATTCAGTTCTGTCTGGTTGTGTCCAGTTACTCTACCAGCTTGTAACTGGTTCTGTTTTTAGCTGCAGACAAACAAACAAACATTTCCCTTCTTGTCTGCGTTCATGCCGATTTTTCTCTCTCAAACTAGTATTTCTGTGTTATTTAACATGTTTTTTCAGCAGATCTCTGTGAGCTCACGTCAGAGCACAAACTCTCTTTAATGTTTGCTGTTATTTATTATGAATGAACTGGAATTCCTGTTCGGAGACGACTCATGAATCATTGAGAGCCGACCAATCAGAGCTAGAACCACAATGCTTTTTTTTTTTTCTACACGTCATCAGAGCCGGAACTGGACCAGCTTTGGTCCTTTAATCTCCAGGCAGTGTGTGTGTGTGTGTGTGTGTATATATATACACACACACACACACACACACACACACACTATGCACTTTTTTCTTGTAAATGTATATTTGAGTAAATATAAATTCGGATCAATGGGTCGAGGATTCTATTCCAGGTTCTTCTGATCTGTTTACTGACAAATCTGCAAACAGAAGATCAATAATCTGTAATCAGTAATCTTCACCATCACTCAGTCGGTTTCCTACATATTGTCATTTTCATTTAACAAACACAGAAAATTGATGCTGTTTTTTTTTTTTTATCAACATACAATAACAACAAAATGTTCAAGCTGATATCTAAAAAATGTTGAAATATTTAATTGGACAAAATGTTTCTCCGTCTGGTAAACTGATGAAGAGTTTTCTTATCATGTTGGTTAAATACTGGAAAAATCGACTGCGGCCTGGTTCATCTTTATTTATTCAGGAAGTCTCATTTAATGAACGTCTGTTTTCAAAAGACACTTAAAATAACATCTACAGTACACACACAGACACACGCACACACACACACTCATTAAAGCAGCAGCAGATATTATTTAGAACTACCAGTAAGTAGAAATTTAAAACCACCAGAGTCTCTAAACATGACATGTTGGCTCAGTCAGCAGCAGCTGTTCCCGTGGACATGTTTCCAGTGGACGTGGTTCCAGTGGACATGTTTCCAGTGGACGTGATTCCAGTGGACATGTTTCCATTGGACGTGATTCCAGTGGACATGTTTCCATTGGACATGTTTCCAGTGGACGTGGTTCCAGTGGACATGTTTCCATTGGACGTGGTTCCAGTGGACATGTTTCCAGTGGACGTGATTCCAGTGGACATGTTTCCATTGGACGTGGTTCCAGTGGACATGTTTCCATTGGACGTGATTCCAGTGGACGTGGTTCCAGTGGACGTGGTTCCAGTGGACATGGTTCCAGTGGACGTGATTCCAGTGGACGTGGTTCCAGTGGACACGTTTCCAGTGGACGTGGTTCCATTGGACGTGATTCCAGTGGATGTGGTTCCAGTGGACACGTTTCCAGTGGACATGTTTCCATTGGAGGTGGTTCCAGTGGACATGTTTCCAGTGGACATGTTTCCATTGGAGGTGGTTCCAGTGGACGTGGTTCCAGTGGACATGTTTCCAGTGGACGTGGTTCCCTACTTGGTCTGACATCATCCAGAACATGAAGCTGCGAACAGATCCAGTGATTTTCTTTCCTCGCTCTGCTTCGTTAGCGTTCCCTCAGGAGGCGTCTGCAGTTAATTAATCACCCAACCTGTTTCCTGCTTTTATCGACCTTTTGATCCGTGATGGATGTTTCATTTCCGTCTTCACTTGTGTGCTCGCGGCTCTGGATCTCACTCTCCACGGCTCTCGGCTCGGTTTAAAGCCGTTGGTTTTGGAGGAGGTCTGCGGCCTGCTGAGCTGAATGAAGGCGGCAGGTTCGTTGCAGTCACATCAGGTTTGCATGGAGCGAAGCGAGCCGCCAGCTGGTGTTTTACGAGCGTCGGCGCGGCGCTGAAACACCCAGATTTAGCCTGAATTTAAATCTGACCTACTTTTCTCGTCGTCAGAAAGCGTGAATCTGTTTTTCTTCTTCTTCGTCTGAGGAGGGGGCAGACAGGAAACTCTGTAAGCGGACTTTTCCTCAGACGGAGGGGAAGCACCAACAGATTTACACCAGGATGAAGTTTTTAGAGCAAAAAGGCTTTTTATTTTTTCTTCTCCGAGCAGCTTTGGCTCCTAAACTGTCAGGCCTCTCCTTCCTGCTCCTCGTCTCCTTTTATTCATTCAGAAACCTGACAGAAACTAAATCTGCCTTTTCTCTCACACTTTTTCTTCCACCTGAGCTGGAGCTCCTGCTGGCTGCGGCGGCGTTGTCGGCCGCGGCGCTGCAGCTCCAGAGTTAATGGGATTATGCAGATGGCAGCGCTCTTAAAGCGCCCATTTGAAGTGTTTAATGGAGATTATGGAAATGGTCGAGCGGCTCAGACCTTCGCTCGCTGAATGAAAAGACGACACAATGACAAGAAAGGAGCAGAGGAGCAGCTGCTGAGACGGGCCGGCCCAGGGAGGTCGGGGTGAGGGGTCGGCCGGATGACTGACAGCTCGATGCCTGGCTCTGAAGCTCTGCGGCAGGCTGGCGAGAGTCCACGGTTTACTGCCCCGCTGATCCTCCGATCATCAGCCAGCTCAAAGATTACTGCTGCAGTTACTTCTCGATTATTTCTTGAAGCGTGAGTCCATAACG
>NC_135076.1:30082962-30092962 GCF_051107435.1 Chaetodon auriga
CGTCGTCTTCTTCTTCTCTCAGCTGATTACTGCAGCAGGAGGTGGACTGATGCTGCTCCACTACCCATGATGCCCCTGGAGAGACGTTTACCGTCACAGTGGTCCTCGCAGAGGAGGAGGAGGAGCAGCTTTCCGCTGAAGGACGACAGACAGCTGCTGATAGACTGTCGTGTCCCTCGGGTCTTCTATTGATCAGTAATCAATCGAATCTGCTGAGGTTTGACTCTTTGACTCTTGACACTCAGGTCCACACCTGGTCCTGGTCTCAGTGGTTCCGAAGCCCTGCTACACACACGCCTCCACCATGCGCTGTAAAACTGTTTAAACTGGACATGAAATGTTTTCTGCTTTAAATGATCATTGTGGAGGAACCTGAATAATGTAATGACTACAGAACACCAGCGTTTAGACTGGTCCAATGTAAGCCACTTCCTGCTGTACGATTCCTCTTTACAGGAAGGTGTCAGATCTTTAAACACCGTCAGCTGTTTGATGTCAGCAGATGATTACAGCTCACGTCCAAAGAGACTCGACTGGAAACCTGCTCCATCGTGGTCCAACACGAGTCCTCTGCCACGAACTCGACAGTTCGTCTTAGAGGTTGAGTCTCGTAGTGTCGTCATTCCTCCGTCCTCATGTATGGAAATGAGACAACATGAATGTGTTTGTCCTTCATCGGTGTCTTCTTATCGAGTCCTTTTTAACATATTTCTGCTGTTTCGGTTCAGATTTTTGAATCGAACCTGAGGGTGAAACTTTATTACCATCAGCTCCGACACACAGCTCCCATCATGCCTCACCTCAGGGCGGCGTGGGCGGAGTCATGTTGGCAGGTCAGAGAAAATCACTTCAGTCTTCAATGAATACATAAACAGGCCCCCCGTCTGCTCGCGCTCACTCTGTCCTCCCATGATGCCTTGCAGTGTCCTATTCACTGTGTTCAAATGGGGACAGCACCTGCGGAGCCCATTTTGCCTCCAAAACCAACCCCAGACGGTGTCCCTCCGCCCCCCACTGCATGCTGGGAACACACCTTCATCTTGTCATTCATCAGCCGTCGTCACCCCCTTCACAAGGGGAAACCTTCATCCTCCTCTTCCTCCTTGTTCTCCTCTTCCTGGCTGCAGATTTGGAGATTCACAGGTCGTCCTGTGTTGGTGTTTTTAGCAGTGATGTGACTCACTGCTGATTTGGAAGCTGTCAGCAGTCCAACTGTCCCTCTGCCAATCAAAACCCTCGACTCTCAGCGCCGACTCAGCATTTGTTGGGACTAATTTCACAGAGAGAGGAACTCCACGACTCGAAAACAAGAAGAAAACACTGAAAGTACTTCACGGTGTGAGTAACAAGCTCTGCATGTGGTTTGAAGAGCGACTAAAGACGATGTCTCAACAGGTTTCACTTGACTTTCACTGGAAGAGACAAAGAACTGCTGTTAGCGTGGAATCAACTGATGATGTCACTCTGTGAACATGATGATGACGTGATGAAGATGAAAGTAACTGACATTGATGCAGTATGGGTCCTGATTGGCCCTCTCAATAAAGAATCCCAGAAATACATCCAGT
The DNA here is from genome assembly GCF_051107435.1 of Chaetodon auriga. Lineage (NCBI taxonomy): Eukaryota > Metazoa > Chordata > Actinopteri > Chaetodontiformes > Chaetodontidae > Chaetodon > Chaetodon auriga. The sequence continues at coordinate 30,084,531 of NC_135076.1, forward strand.
TGTTGACTGGAGGTACGAGCAGCCGTTAGCTGGTTAGCTCAGTTAGCTCAGTTAGCTCAGTTAGCTCGGAGCACCGGGGTGTTGTTTTTTCACACTGACACGACTTACGACACCTAACAGCTTCTGTGCCATCTTCTCCTGAACATGAAGTCGTTTTGTTGATGAAGTCTGAAGAACCTGAAACCATTTCACAACGTTGACCGCGTGACGACAAAGGTCGGATATTCCCGCTTTGTAGAAATCTGTCCAATCGGGTCACTTTGCAGTTTTTCAACTCAACAGTATCCAGTCAGCAGGTGTAGCTCTTTAGAAGAGTGACTGCTGTCATCCAATCAGAGTCCAGCTCTGTGAGGACAGACACGTTTACTGTCAGCAAAATAGTGGAGATCTAGATGAAGACAAGTGTAGAAATCTAATATTCATAGTTATGTCCTCATTAGTGTCCACGCTGTCCACGCTCCACACTGGACCTTTAAATAATGAATGAAGCTAGCACTGCTACGCTACACCAATCGATCCTGCTGCTGCGTGACAGCCGCAGCTATTTAATATGTTAATGTCGATTTAATATTCATGTTTCAGAAGTGTGAGTCGGCAACGTCTGTGTGTGTGTGTGTGTGTGTGTGTGTGTGTGTGTGTGTGTGTGTGTGTGTGTGTGTGTGCACTGACCTAGCAATCTGGATCAACACACACACACACCCACACACACACAGTCTGCAGGTGATGCTTCAGACCTCCTGGCTGTCATTATCTGTCCCCTGTCATCAGGGACCCTGCACCCCCTCATTAGGTCATCTTAATTAGTCCCATTAGTGCCCCCCCCACCCCCACCCCAAACTAATCACAGCAGATTTTGACCAGTGGGGCTGAACAATTAGTGTTTCTATTAGTGTTGGACAGGAAACACACACACACACACACACACACACACACACTCTCACAGTGGTCTGGTTTCTCTTCTTCTGACTCGTTTCTTCTTCTTCTGTGTCTGAGCTGCGGTTTGAGCTCAGGGGTCAAAGGTCGTGTCTGGTTTGAATCTTGAGGCTTTTCTCAACGTGCGTTCTTCTCTGTACTTGTGTTCTCGTGTACTTGACAAACGTCATCAGTCTCAGTCCAAGTTCTGTTCCAATTCAAAAGTCCGCGTCTCGCCAAGCACAGTCAAATACCCGGACGTGTTCTTGCCCCTCCCATTTTATGGAGGATGCATCGGGTGGTGACTTGTGTGGACTCACAACTGTAAAGTTACAGGTTTCAAAATACTACTGTTTCAGTAGTACGGAGTGTGGTTTAAAGATTATTGTATGTGAGAAAGTGGATGTTAAAACTTCAGATCTGTGGTCGATTCATCACGATAGCGCGTAGTTTAAAATTTGCTCCAAAGTTTTCAGAGATAACCAGAAGACGAGCTGCGATGGTGACGTCATCAAGTACGCCGCCGTCCCAGTGCAGAACGACCGTCCTGCGTCCTCCCGTCCTGGAGAGACTGTACTCACAGGTCCAACTCGCTAAGTCCGAACTGCCAAGTTCGTAAGTCCGAACTTGGCGTTCTTAGTATCGAGAAACGACCTTGGACATGAACAAGGAGGACGACCTCCATCTTCTTCTTCATGTGTTTTCATCCAAACGCAGAAACTCATGTGTACTGATGTGTACTGTTTGTACTGTGTGTGTACTGATGTGTACTCTTTGTACTGTGTGTGTACCGATGTGTACTCTTTGTACTGTGCATGTACTCATGTGTACTCTTTGCACTGTGCGTGTACTGATGTGTACTCTTTGTACTGTGCATGTACTCATGTGTACTCTTTGCACTGTGCGTGTACTGATGTGTACTCTTTGCACTGTGCGTGTACTGATGTGTACTCTTTGTACTGTGCATGTACTCATGTGTACTCTTTGCACTGTGCGTGTACTGATGTGTACTCTTTGCACTGTGCGTGTACTGATGTGTACTCTTTGCACTGTGCGTGTACTGATGTGTACTCTTTGCACTGTGCGTGTACTGATGTGTACTCTTTGCACTGTGCGTGTACTGATGTGTACTCTTTGCACTGTGCGTGTACTGATGTATACTCTTTGTACTGTGCGTGTACTGATGTATACTCTGTGTACTGTGCGTGTACTGATGTATACTCTTTGTACTGTGCGTGTACTGATGTGTACTGTTTGTACTGTGTGTACATCGTGTGTACTCTTTGTACTGTGTGTACTTATGTGCACTCTTTGTACTGTGCATGTACTTATCTGTACTCTTTGTACTGTATGTGTACCGATGTATACTCTTTGTACTGTGCATGTACTCATGTGTACTCTTTGTACTGCATGTGTACATCATGTGTACGACAATGTAAAAAAAGAACAAAGATAAAATAACAGAATTAAACCTCTGAGTCGTAAATTTACAAGAAAAAAGTATCTCATCTTATCTTATCTCATCTTATCTTATCTTATCTTATCTTATCTTATCTCATCTTATCTTATCTCATCTTATCTTATCTTATCTCATCTTATCTTATCTTATCTTATCTCATCTTATCTCGTCTCATCTTATCTTATCTCATCTTATCTTATCTTATCTTATCTTATCTCATCTTATCTCATCTTATCTTATCTCATCTTATCTCATTTTATCCTATCTTATCTTATTTCATCTTATCTTATCTTATCTTATCTTATCTTATCTTATCTCATCTCGTCTCATCTTATCTTATCTTATCTCATCTTATCTTATCTTATCTTATCTCATCTTATCTCATCTTATCTTATCTCATCTTATCTCATTTTATCCTATCTTATCTTATTTCATCTTATCTTCTCTCATCTTATCTTATCTTATCTCATCTTATCTTATTTCATCTTATCTCATCTTATCTTATCTCATCTTATCTCATTTTATCCTATCTTATTTTTTTTTAATCTTATCTTATCTTATCTCATCTTATCTTATCTCATTTTATCCTATCTTATCTTATCTTATCTTATCTCATCTCGTCTCATCTTATCTTATCTTATCTTATCTTATCTCATCTTATCTTATCTTATCTTATCTCATCTTATCTTATCTCGTCTCATCTTATCTTATCACTTTGAGCAGCTGCACCTTTAAGAACTCTGAACTCTGGTCAGCAGGTATCTGCAGTTTCTACTGCGACTCTCCAGCTTTGACCCATTCACAGGAAGCAGTGCATTATGGGTTAACGGCCATGAATTGAAGGATGAGTTCTTTCCTCCAGACAAAACCTTTCACCTCCAACAGGAAGTGAGCCGTCCCACCTGACTTCCTGTGATGAGTTATGGTCACACTGAGGCTGAAGGCAGCTGCAGGAGAAAACAGCTGAAGAAGAAATAAGACCGTGTAATGATGCAGAGATCCTAGAAAGAGAAGATGCACGACGGCACTGCGGTTCAATGGTGATAAATCTGTCGACCACACAGGCGGCGATGAAGACGGAATGTGATGACGTGATGATGAAGAGGCGTCAGCCTCAGAGCTGCACGCTCAGCGTTTCTCCTCCTCATCAAACGTTTGCACAGCTGATATTTTAGGACTTTATTGTGTGTTTGTGGGAGGCCTGATCCACAGTGCCTTCAGGGTCAGTCCAGGTCCAGGTCTCAGACGGGTCATCAGCGGACCGCAGACCTCAGGGAGGACGTCAGAGGACGATGAGGACAGAGTCAACGAGTCCATCTGGTTCAAAAATGAAAGAAAGTAAAAATTCACATCAAAGTTTGCAAAACTGGAGAAACTGTGGCTGAAAGAACAACCCTGCTCCTCCTGCTCCTCCTCCTCCTCTATCTGCTCCTCCTGCTCCTCCTGCTCCTGCTCCTCCTCCTCCTCCTCTCCTTGCTCCTCCTCCTGCTCCTGCTGCTGCTGCTCCTCCTCCTCCTCTCCCTCCTCCTCCTGCTCCTGCTCCTCCTCCTCCTCCTCCTGCTCTTCCTCTTCCTCCTCCTCCTGCTCTTCCTCTCCCTGCTCCTCCTCCTGCACCTCCTGCACCTCCTCTCCCTGCTCCTCCTGCTCCTCTCCCTGCTCCTGCTCCTCTCTCTGCTCCTCCTCCTCCTCCTGCTCTTGCTCCTCCTCCTCCTCCTCTCCCTGCCCCTCCTCCTGCTCCTCTTCCTCCTCCTCCTCTCCTTGCTCCTCCTTCTGCTCCTGCCGCTGCTGCTCCTGCTCCTCCTCTCCCTGCTCCTCCTGCTCCTCCTGCTCCTCCTCTCCCTGCACCTCCTGCTCCTGCACCTCCTCTCCTTGCTCCTCCTCCTGCTCCTGCCGCTGCTGCTCCTGCTCCTCCTCCTCCTGCTCCTGCTCCTCCTCCTGCTCCGCCTCCTCAGTAAATGAATGAGTGAATGGAGGTAAAAACAAACTGCTCTGTTGTTTTTTGTGGAGGACAAAGACTGTGAGTGTCTCCATCTGGATGGTCCGTCCTCTTTTTGTCCTGACCGACAGGGTTCTAAATTAACTTTTTTGATCACCAGCCAATGTGGCTGGTGATCAAAAAAGTTACCAGCCAATCAGAATTTCCACTAGCCAAATTTTTTCCCGGTGAAAATCAGAGAGATGCCACTGAATACATTTGATCATTTTATTTACATTGTTGGCATGAAAAATGCACAGAAAGTACAACACATGAAACAAAATATACACAGAAAGTGCCAACATTTAATTTATACAAACAAAAAATGCTGTCAGGTTTATTATTTTCTAAAAGACATTTTTCCAGTAAGTATTTAGTATCATTACATTCCTAATAAAATGTATTTTTCCTTTCAACTTAAAGTGTTTCTGCTTTCCTTCTTTAATAAGAAATATATATAAGTAACAGCCATGACTCGGGCACTCTCATGGTCCTTTACTGCCTCGACTTTAAAATTATTAGTCCCCACCACAAAATTATTCGTCTTGTTTTTTTCTTTCGTGTACAGGCGGCAATCCTTACAAAACATGACGGCATTTTCGTGATCAAACACAAGCCATTCACGACCTGTCAGCCATTTAGCGTTAAACTTTCTTTTCTTCGTTTCGCACGCTTTGTCGACATTCTCATCCCCTGCCTCCTTCCTCTTCTCCCCCCAGACGTCTGTCCCAACCACCGCAGCATTTAGTCTAACTTTACTTTTTACTTTTAGCTAGCTCAGTCTCCTTTTTTACACTTTATACGCCGCCGTTCATTCTTCTTCTTCTTCTTTGTGTTTGCGTTTCCGTGGTTTCTCACGCCGGTTGCACTACAGACTGTAGTGTGCCTGCGCACAGCCAATGGGCGTCTTGTACGTCATCACGTAGCATTACGACAGTGTTCATGGGAAATGTAGGACGGACTGTCAGGGGGACAAATGACCAAGAACTGTAGAGCGGCTCTGACTGACATGATTGCCTAATGCATTACCGGCCAAATTGGCTACTAAGTTTTTATTTACACCCGCCAATATGAATTTTAACCCGGCGGGTTGGCGGGTGTTAATTTAGAACCCTGCTGACCGAGACGCTTAGACCAGTTAGTGTGTCATGAGACTGGAGGCAGCTGCTCCTCTTGCTCCTCCTCCTCCTCCCCCCCGCTGGAGCTCTTCAGTGTCATCCTTTTTAAAGAGTTGTGATAAATGAAGTGTCTTCTGTCCGTCCTCCAGCATTAACTCTTCTTCTTCTCTCTTTCTTTTCCCGGTGGCTGTCTGCTGCTTCCTGTCCTGTCCACCTGTCCTCCTCTGAAGGTAAGTCCTCACATTGGTTTCACCTGACAGTCGACAGTCCGCCGTAGCGTTTCAGTCACGTGCTTCGTGTTTCGTGAGCTTCACGTTGTCGAACTTCACAGACCTTCAGACCAGATTCAGGTTTCAGGTTTCAACCTGTTCATGAAGCGAGTCTGAGACTCTGCCAAAGTCCAGAAAGCCAGAAGGGACACAGCTCACAGCTTTGTTTGGAGGCATTACAGATGGACTGAAGGACAGCGTGATCATCACTGAATGTCCCTCCAGGATAAAGCAGTTTGGCCCCAAATAACTTAAGAGAGTTAAGACGAGTCTGTCCACCTCTAATAATAAAAAGATGTCTCAACGTCCTTTCAGTGCCTGTCCTGGAGCTTTTTATCATATCATACACATATATGAGACATGCTGTCTCTGTGAGGACCAATCACAGTTTTACATCATCATATTGAGGACATTCATGTGCATTGTGAGGACATTTGTGTCCTCTGTGGGCCTCCGTAGAGCCAGGTACGGGTCGAGGAGGTGGAGTCTGAGCTCACAGTGAACCAAACAAATGAAGCTTTAGTTTGTCCTCAGACTTTGTCCCCGTCTCTCTGTCTCTGCAGTCTTCAGTCTCTGCAGATCCAGTAAAAATGGCGGTGGAGGATTTGGTGTCCATCCACCTCATCAATCAGATTTTCTAGCAGAAAGTGAATTTAAACCCCCTCCTCCTCCTCCTCCTCCTCCTCCTCCTCCTCCTCCTCCTCCTCCTCCGCCTCTGCGTGCTGCCGCCTCAGCAGCTAGTCACACCCCGCCTCCTTCGCCCAATCGGGATGGAAATCCACTTCCTGTTGGATTAACGAGGCTGCAGAGCGTCAGACGCATCGGAGCGTTAAATCCTGTGACGGCCGTCAGCGACTGAGTTCATCAAACAGAGACGAGTCGAGACGTTCGGGAGCGTGACCTGATCAGAAACAGGGAGCAGTCACAACCAATCAGCACGCAGGACAGACAGCCTCATGAAAACAAAGGTCAAAGGTCACAGAAACAACAGCAAACACTGACTGTAGGTCAGTGGTCTGGAGGTGGGACGCTCACGTTAACGTTCCGTCACGTTCTGTTTTATTGTTCTAGTTTTATTTTCTGAGTTTTCTGATTTAAACTCGTTTTTCATCTGACGTCTGATCATCAATCGATATCTTTAAGCAATCGGATGATGTTCGATCAGCGATCTGATCGTTTCTGTGATCTTCTGAACTTTAGACTTGATTCCGTCATTGGTGGACACGTCATCAAATACACAGCAGCAGTGACGGAATATCCGAGACCAGCAGACCTTTGACGGCTTCCGGTTCAGGTCTCCAAAGTCCACCAAAACCTTCCAGCTGTGTTGAGTTCAAGGTGCTTCATGTGTCTGCAGTCTGATCAATGCGTGATCAATGATAATCGTATTGATCAGTCAGAGGCAGAGGAGAGCTGCTCAGCAGTCCGTCTTGACCTTTGACATTTGAGGTAACCGGACCAGCTGCTGTCAATCACAGAGACCCACAGGAAGTTTACGGATGAGTTCAAGGAACCTGGGAACAAACTGTGCTGTCTGCTTCTTCTGACAGAGACACACAAAGAGACACATAGAGACAAATAGAGACACAGAGACAAACAGAGACACATAGAGACACAGTAGAGCTAACACCTGCATTGTTTGCATGTAGCACCTGAAACTTCCTGTGACGCCTTCGCAGTCGGCATTAAGCAACAGAACAAGAAGTCTGAGGAACCGCGGGACGTTCGAGGCGCTGCGGGACGTTCGAGGCGCTGCGGGACGTTCGAGGCGCTGCGGGACGTTCGAGGCGCTGCGGGATGGGATACGTTAAACTGGGATAAACAGCATGTTACAGAGCTGTAAAACTAGAGGTCAGCCTTAAAAAATGTAAATCAGGACAAAACGTTTCAAGTTCTGCGACTTCACGGAAACAAGTGAGGAACGTCGATGTGGAACGTGACGTCTGGAGGATCTTTGACGTCTGTTTCTACTTCAGTCACGGAACTCTCGAACGGTCTCGAGGTCAGTCTGGGGTCGGGCGCTCTGTCACTTCTTGTTTTTCCCTGTGCTCAGACTCACAGGCTCAGCAGCTCGTTTGGCGCAGCGGAGACGAAACGCTGCAGCTGATAGGCCAGTCAGAGGAGACGGTGGCTTCTGTCCAACCAGGACGCAGAGCTGAGAGCAGAGCGCCGCTGCCTCAGCCTTCAGTCTTCTGGAAGGATTCCTGTTAAATATTAATGAGCGGTCAGATTAGCAGAACTCCCAGCAGCCATCGGGGCCGTGTAATCCGGGTCGTGTCGGGGTGCTGATAAGGCCGAGCGGGGGTCCGTCGTGGCCCCGTCAGCAGCGAGGAGACGGCTGGCCCCCTCCCTCACTGAGAGGCTCAGCACCATTGATTGGTTCGACGCGTTCAGAATATGTTAACTGAGAGGACGAGTGCGCGTCCCTGAACGTTCCCTCAGGTGGTAGAACGTCGTCTTTACAAACAGACCTTATTCTGTATGAAGGTCTGTGGAAAACGTCAGAGGACTGAGAGGACAGACAGAGGACAGAGACAGAGACCCTCTGAAACCATCCGTCTTTGGAGCTCAGCTTCAGAATCTGAAGGTCTAAACAGAACCGGGTTCTGTAGTGAACAGACGTGACGCTTCTTCAGACCTCAGAACAGAGACTGAAGGCTGGTCCAGGTCCACTGCTGGAACTGGATCACCCACTAATC
>NC_135076.1:30097962-30100462 GCF_051107435.1 Chaetodon auriga
CTGTACACCTGCTCATGTTAAACATCTTTACCTTTACGTCATACTTCGTTGCCGTTTTGCCGCGCTGACATGTAGCTCTGACGTAAACGAAGTCGCTCTTAACGTGAAAAACATCAGGAAGTGTTGAGTTTTGTTGACTCAGTGAAGAAGAAATGACGTTAATGGAGGTTTTTAACGGAAAGAAGCCGAAACGCCGTCCGTGTGGTCAGAGGATGAAAACATGGCGTGAGCGTGCTGAGTTCACTGCTGTAGTGGAAACAGACGTTATCCTGAATTTATACCTGCATTAATACTGGACTCCGATTGGCTGCGGGGCGTCCGTTAATTCCTGATAATGGACACCTACGTTGTCCTTGTGGAACTGTCTGGTCACCCAAAGCTAACCACGCTTCCACTGCATAAGAACCTTATGGGACGATACGGATCGTTCCTCAGGTGTCACCATGGAGGTCCAGCTGGTGAAAAATTTTAGATTTTGGTTGTAAAAAAAATACAAATGAAAGTTGTGTTAGAGGTTAACACCTGATGAGGCGTTCAGAATCAGGAGTTAGTGGACGCCTCGTCAGCCAGTGTCCCGTATGTATCGTGAGCTCTTGTTGCTGCTGGCCCCGGCTTTTATTTGAGACCTAACTTCAGTGTGACGTTGGGTAGTTTTTGTTTTAGTGACTTTTTGACAGAAAATCTTCTTTTGATGTGTCAGATGTTAGTTTGATGCTCCAGGAAGACCAAGAATCCTTCACCGGACATGTTTGATACCACTGAGAAAAACCAGTTTATACTGGTTTAAGAAACCAGAGTTTTATTGTGAAAGATATTTGACATGAATTCAGCCTCAGTCGGACGAGATGATCTGCATTTCCTGCAGTGAACACATGAAACAACTCGCCTGTGTCTGCTCACATGTGACTGCTCACCTGTGACTGTTCACCTGTGTCTGCTCACCTGTGACTGTTCACCTGTGACTGTTCACCTGTGTCTGCTCACCTGTGTCTGCTCACCTGTGTCAGCTCACCTGTCTGTGTTCTCTATCCTATTTTATTGTTGAGCTTCTTCGATCAGGAAACTTCTGATGAGACTTTTACAAAATTATCATTTGAAAAATAAACAGTCAATAAAAAGAATCTTCAGCCGTGTGTGTGTGTGTGTGTGTGTGTGTGTGTGTGTGTGTGTGTGTGTGTGTGTGTGTGGTCAGCGCTCTGACCAACACAGATGGACTGTGACAGGTGGAGAGGTGCATCATGGGAGAGGGAGGCCATGCTCCAAAAATCAGTCCTGACAGAGATCAACACACACACACACACACACACACACACACACACACACTCCCTTTTCTCTCTCTCCCTCTTTGATTGACAGCTCTGGTAGATCCACTCTTGGTCGCCCTGGCGACCGCGTCCCGCTCCATTAGTTCGTCTCAATTGGCCGGACCTGCCTGTCAATCAAACACACAGGCCATGTCCCCGCCCCCATGGGACCTGCAGCCAACCCCATCACTGCTCCTCACTCCTCCTCTCCTTCTTTTACTCCTTCCTTCCTCAGTTTAACGTCCTGCTGTCATCTTCCTCCTCCTCCTCCTCTTCATCAGCTCACTCTGCACATCACTGTTCATCATTCCCACGGCGACAACCACGAGGAGCTGATCAGCACTGATGTGGACGAATGAACACAAACAAACACAGTGAGAGGGAGGGGAAGAAAAGGACGAAGAGAGGAGGAGGAAAGACAAAAAGGAAGGGAGGAGGGAATGAGGAGAGGAAAGGAAAGACAAAAAGGAAAGGGGGAGGGAAGGAGGAGAGGAGAGGAAAGGCAAAAAGGAAGGGAGGAGGGAGGGAGGGAGGAGAGGAAAGACAAAAAAGAAGGGAGGAGGGAAGGAAGAGAGGAGGGAAGGAGGAGAGGAAAGGAAAGACAAAAAGGAAAGGGGGAGGCAAGGAGGAGAGGAGAGGAAAGGCAAAAAGGAAAGGGGGAGGGAAGGAGGAGAGGAGGGAAGGAGGAAAGACAAAAAGGAAGGGGGGAGGGAAGGAGGAGAGGAGGGAAGGAGGAAAGACAAAAAGGAAGGGGGGAGGGAAGGAGGAGAGGAAAGACAAAAAGGAAGGGAGGAGGGGAGAAGTCATAAGAAAGGAAAGTGAGGGAAAAGTTCACAGATGATAAAACCTCTGCAGCAGTTTTCAGTTTCCCTCCGATGACTCCGATGAAGGTCACCGACATCACTGTTTGTTTCCTCCCCCGGTGACTCCCCTCCCCGGCCCCCCTCAACCTGACGAGCTTTGAAGCGTTAACGAGACGCCGCATCGCTCGGCTTGTTTACACTGAGAGCCTGACCGCCATGCTGCCGCAGGGCTGCCTTCAAAGCTGGGGGGGGGGGGCTAACAAAACTCAGGTTTTACAGTTTTTGGGAGGAAACTCTCGGCTTCCCTCGCTGACGTCCACCAGCTTTATTTCATCCTCAGGCGCTCGTTAAGGCGCGTTAGCACTCAGGGGTTGCCGTGGTGATTCAGGAGGC
>NC_135076.1:30105462-30125462 GCF_051107435.1 Chaetodon auriga
CACACACACACACACACACACACACACACAGCAACACAATGGACTGCAGAGTATCTCCGGGGGTGTCGATCATGTGACTGTGGGACAGAAATAATGAAGCTGCTGTGTGGTGGACCTTCAGCTCCAGGACGTCTCTTGGTTCGGTCTCGACATGAATGTGATGAAAAGCTTCAGAGAACCAGCCGAACGACGTCTGATCAGCAGAAAGGTTCAAGTCGGCTCCTCAGACTGAGTCTCTGGTGTTTGAGTCCTCGTTTGGTCCAGAATCCAACACCTGAAGCTTCGTTTCAGCTGACGTCGCCTTCAGTTGAAAATGTTGGTCAAATGATGATCGATTAAATCTGTTGCAGCTCCACCAGAAACCAGAGACCTGGTCCTGGCTTCAGACCAGCTGAGCAGAATAAACCAGCAGCTCCGTTTTCTTCACCTGGCATCCGTCTGTCAGGAGGACTGACGAACGACCTTGACCCATCCCTGTCCCCGTGCACACCGGACCTGGATCTAATCCACCTGACCCTCAGAGACCTGCACAGATTAAACAGTAAATCACAGCTAGGCATGCTGGGAGCTGTGACATCACAGCTGTGGATGGTGAAATATATGTCCTCCGTGGAGACATTCAGAGATCAACTGCAGCTGTTGGACGGAAAATGTGAGAATGAGGCTGTCAGACACCTGAATGACGCACACCTATTCAGGTTCTCAGCAGGAGGTGAAAACATGACGGAGGGTGGGAGGGAAAGCAGGAAGGAGGGAAGGAAGTAAGGAGTGTTTCCACTTCCTCCTTCCCTCCAGCGGCAGCGCTGTGGTGCTCTTCGTTGATGTTGTGACAGTGAAGTTGTGGCTCGTGTTGAAGCTGAAGAGACTGAAGAGTTTTATCATGTGGACGATGACATGACTTCCTGAACATTAGTAGAGGTCACGCTCAGCTAACAGGCTATGAAAACGTAGCTAAGCTAACGTTAGCTCTCAGACATCTTGGACGCTGAACAGCTGTTCGAGTTTAACGGGCAGCTTTGAACATTTCTTTGAAACTGAATCAAATAAAGAGCGAAAAACCAATGAAGGACGTTTCCATCTGTTCATTTTGGCTAACATTTAGCAGTTAGCATCAGCTTGTTAAATTCATTTAATTGACTGTGCTGCTCGGAGGCTAACGGCAGCTTTGCATACATACACCCACAGGGGCCACCATGCTACTGCAGTAGAAGTACATTTAGCTGATAATATTTATGTACTTTTACTCGAGTACATTTGAAAGGAGTCTTTTCAAAGTATTGTAGAACTGCTACTGCTACTACTTCAGTTCAGGAAACAGACCACAGACAGGACTACACCTGCTTATCACGTGAACAGTGTCATGTGTCATGAAGACCTTTGAGATACTGGTCCAGCAGCACCTGAGGACTCAGGTCACTGACTTCCAGCAGGGGGTCCAGGGTTCTTTCAGCACCGTCCTGCCTGCTGCTACATGCTGATTGGATTACAGAGTGGTGGTAACGAGCAGCCCAGGTGCCCCCCGGGGGCCCACACTCGACTCACTCCTGTTCACACCTCAGACTCAGCTCAGGAACCTGTCGAAAAGAAGTCCTCGACCCCAGGCAGGAAGCAGAGACCACAGACTCATTCAGGGTTCACAGCATCACATTGGACCAGTCAGACAACGCCGATTAAGCTGGAGGAAGACGATGATGATGACAATGGTGAGGAGGATGATGGTGAACCGGACAGAGGGCCTCTCTCCATTAGAGTGATGAAGAGTGATGTGAGCGCTGAGGGGACAGAGTTCACCGCGAACGCACCGCCCGTCCTCTCAGCTGTTAGCGTCACCCAATCCTTCAGCTAACTGAGTTAGCCTGCACTTTGCTAATGGTGTTAGCGAAGACAAAGAGGGCGCGGCGGAGGAGAAACACCATCAGGACGGTTTTCATACAGCAGCTGATCCCATCGACCTCCATCAGGACCACACCCTGAGGCTGCCTCCATCCCTGTGGGAATAATCATCATTGTGACGCAGCTGCTCAAAGTAACGAACTCTGGAGGGAACCTTAAAGTGTTTTCAGTCATTAAGATAACTTGATCATATGGAGGCCCATTTGTGCCAAAAATAACACTACAAATAAGGCCAGCAGAGGGCGGAGGAGGCACGCGGCGAGCTTTCCATCAACAAAACTTTATTTAATACAGCTCAGATCTGAAGACAGCATCCAGAGAGAAACCAAATCAGTCAGTTCAAACCTCATTAGCAAAACCCAAATTAGCTCAGTTGATTGGACACCCCCCCCCCGGTGTTGTTTGGACGACATGAATATTCAGAGACGCATGAAGTTTGATTAGTTTGTTTCGTGAGATCGATCGTTGAATGAGGATCACTTCTAATAAGGATTAAGACTCTTGTCATATTCTGTGTTTGTGCTAAATTAAATTATGGAAATGAACGTGACCGTAATGACGAAACTCTTCAAACTCCTGATTCACAGCGACGTTTCCGTCCGTCAGAGACTCGTCTCATTTTCAGCTCACCACTTTTTTCTCTCTGTGACACTAAAGTTCATCAGTGAATAGAAAACTGAAAAATAAACTCGTTTTGTTCCACCAACATCTCACTGGATGCGTTTCAGGAGTTGATTATTGATATTATTGATATTCCTCCAGATGTTCTCAGACGCACGTTAAAGATAATAAAGACATAAAACAGATAAAAAAGATAGATAAATATAAAGATAAATAAATAAAAAGATGCAAAAAATAATGAATATTTATCATTTCCTGTTTGAATGTTTGGTCACATGATTTTACTGAGTGTGTGTGTGTGTGTGTGTGTGTGTGTGTGTTTTCCAGCATCACTCCTTCAGTCTCTTTCTGTCTCTTGTGGTCTTTGTCCCTCTGGACCTGAACTGGTCCCAGTCGTCTCTTGTTGTTTCTGTTACTACGGCTACAGCCAGAATACTTCAGCAGTGAAGTACTACTGTGAATACTGTTTGAGTTGTTCTTGTTGAGTATAAATACATAAATATATTTCAGAGATAACTGCTGGCCAGAACGCAAAGCTGTATGATTCTCCAGCAGAGTCCAGAGTTAAGTTAAGTTAAGATAAGACTTTATTGATCCCACACCGGGGAAATGAAGTCTTTACAGGCAGCAAGTATTAAAAAAGCAAAAACAGCGTCACAGAAGGAACATGTAAGAGATAATGAACACAAAATTGTTGACTGACAGAGAAGAAGGTCACGTCCACCTGGTCCTCAGCTCGTCAACACTGATGGACAGAAACCAGTCAGAGCAGTGAACGTGGAGTTGTTTGGACGGTGTCATTCACCCGCTGCTCACTGTGTCTGATCGAGCTGCACCTTTCGAGCTATTACACATATGTGAGGTGCTAACACTGAACAGGAAATGACATCATTTCCTCTCCTCCTTCTCAGGTTCCTCCGGGGCGAGTACACGGTGGAGGTGGCGATCAACGACTACCTGGACATCTACTGTCCGCACTACGAGGCGGCAGAGTCGGCCGAGCGCATGGAGCACTACGTGTTGTACATGGTGAACTACGACGGCTACACCACCTGCGACCACCACAGGAAGGGCTTCAAACGCTGGGAGTGCAACCGGCCGCAGAGCCCCAACGGACCGCTCAAGTTCTCCGAGAAGTTCCAGCTGTTCACGCCCTTCAGCCTGGGCTTCGAGTTCAGGCCCGGACACGAGTACTACTACATCTGTAAGTACTCCACACGCAGTACCACTGCACACTGCTGAGCGGTACAGAGTAGCACTACGTCTGTCAGAACCACGCAGTAAGTTCCAGCCGATCGAGCCTTAATTATCCTCGGGTGGGCTCTGGCTGGATCTGGTCTGGCGGTCCTCAGGTCTCTGTCTTTCTGAACATGTGTTGATGAGAGCTGGTCTGGTTGAGTTTTTCTTAGGGCTGTTTAGGAATGCGTCCTAACTTTTGAATTTGTCCTCCTCTGTCTGCTGCGTCTACTTGACCTCACTGGGCCACCGTCCAAAACACCAGTACGACACGACTTTGTCAGACGGCGTCCGCTTGGCAACACACGACACGCTGAGGAGCGCTTTAAATATGCTCACTGGTGAAGCTGTGCTCAGCAGAGGGATGGTGTGTGTGTGTGTGTGTGTGTGTGTGTGCGCGTGTGTGTGTGTGTGTGCATGTGTGTGTGTGTGTGTGTGTGTGTTGCTTGGCTCATCATTATTTAGCGGTGTTGGTCTCCTCCTCATCACTTTGCCTCTTGTTTCCATGAGGCAGTTACATCCTCCACTCCCTCTAAACCTGCTCTGTAAACGACAGATTGTTAGCCTTTTGTGCTAAGCTAGGCTAAATACATCCTGGACAGTATAACGTCTTCCTTCACATCATTTTGTTTGCGCCTTTAATGCTAACAACGTGCTAAGCTTGAGCTTCAAGACTCTGTTAGCTTAAAGTTAGTCTCTGTCAGTTTCTACATCCTGTAGCATTAGCTTCCACCTCCAGTTAGCATCTAGGTCATATTAGCACAGACTTAGCATGTTGGCATAGACTTAGCTTCTTAAAGTGCTCTTGTGTCATGGTTCCAGTTAGCTTACCCTTTGTATGTTATGTATGTGTTGTGCGTCTGCTGTGTGTGTGTGTGTGTGTGTGTGTGTGTGTGTTGTGCGTCTGCTGTGTGTGTGTGTGTGTGTGTGTGTGTGTGTGTGTGTGTGTTGTGCGTCTGCTGTGTGTGTGTGTGTGTGTGTGTGTGTGTGTGTGTGTGTTGTGCGTCTGCTGTGTGTGTGTGTGTGTGTGTGTGTGTGTGTGTGTGTGTTGTGCGTCTGCTGTGTGTGTGTGTGTGTGTGTGTGTGTGTGTGTGTTGTGCGTCTGCTGTGTGTGTGTGTGTGTGTGTGTTGTGCGTCTGCTGTGTGTGTGTGTGTGTGTGTGTGTGTGTGTGTGTGTGTGTGTGTGTGTGGCGAGTCTGCACATGAAACGTGTAGAAACAAAGAAGGTGAAACATGAGATTTTGACTTTGAACCAAATCAGATCTGAATGTTTGAGATCCTCTTTGGATGAACAGCTGATCTGCTTCAGTTATCTGAACGACCCGAGAAGAAAGTGATTAAAACCTCTGCGTGTGTGTGTGTGTGTGTGTGTGTGTGTGTGTGTGTATGTGTGTGTCCTCTGCAGCGTCACCTCATCCAAACCTGGCTGGGAAACCCTGCCTGAAGCTGAAAATCTACGTCAAACCAACCAGTGAGTTCCTTCTTCTTCCTGAGCAGTGTGAGAGTCTGTGAAGCAGCTCGCCTCCAGAGCTCTGAGGGTGAAGCTGCAGGTCTGCGAGGACATCAGGAATAAATATGAGCGTTTGAAAATGAGTCGTATGTCCCTCTCAGGCCTCGTCCAGGTGTGATCCTCACCTGTTCTTCTTCCCTCCCTCTCTCAGATGACTCGGTGTACGAGTCTCCGGAGCCTTTCCTGACAGACGACACCACCGGTGGCTGTGGCCTCGCTCTGCCCCGCGTCTCCCTGCTGTCCGCCATGTTGCTCGGCCTCCTCCTCCTCGCCTCCTCATAGCGCCTCTCCTCCCGCTCCTCTTCTTTCTCCTCGATCTCCGTCCTCCTGTCACTCTGCGGAGGAACAGCCGACCTGAGGCGGGAACCAAATCCAACTCCCTCTCCCTGACCCCTGACCTCCACCTGACTGACACTCTGCAGCTCAGCCAATCAGAGGAGGCTGAGGTCAGTGGTGGGAGGAGCCTGGAGCTGCGTTTGGAGTCAGCGCTCGTTGGTGGTCTGTGACGCTCTGATGGAGGTGGAGACTCTGCTGACTCCCATGTTAAACAGGTCGTTTTAGCTTCTGACTGAACAAACATGTTTTTCATTTGACAAATAAACAAATTTAAAGGGCCACACCAGCAGTTTAACACGTTAACCTGTTTACTGCAAATCAGCTGAGCCCCAAAGTACCAAACAATGTTTTTTTTAGATTGTACAGACAAATTATTGGCTCGTGTGCACTCTCATACATTGTTTGTCTTCAGCCTTGAAGTCCTAAAACATGGTGCTGTTTTAATCTTAACCTAAATTTGTTCCATCACAGCATCAGAAAAAGGTCGTCATTGATTTTACGCTGCTTACGCTGCTGATTTGATTTGAGATCAATCCACATTCGACCTGCTTCAGGATGCGTCACTGTGAGGGATTATACAGACTAAGCAGCGTCCAGCAGCCTGTCGCTGATGTTCACATCGTTTAGAAAAGAATGGAAGTCAATGGCTGCAGGAAAAGTCGACCAAAAGACATCAAATTTAGTTCAGACCGTTCCACGTGCCGACCACAGGAGTCTGAGACATGGCAGTCAGCGGAGTCCAGACGCTGTCAGGCAGAGACACGTCAGCTGAGTCAAACTGAACTCATCGGGCTGACGATCCTTCGTCAACAGGCAGAACGTCGTCTGCACCAACACCAGCAGAAACGGACCGAAGTGTCCGCCGCACTGAGTTTCCTGCAGAGGGTTTCAGCTGCAGTCAGAGCTGCGTTCAGCAGCGAACATCCTTTTATCTGCGAGATGATCACAGTCACAGAAATCAGACAGGTGACATTCAGGTGAGACTCTGAGACGCACAGCAGGTCGTCAAAGTCAACGCTTCGTGACGGAGGACGGCACCTCTCCTGAGCCCTCATTGGTCTGATTTTAAACTAAAAACATGGCGGCTGTTCAAGAAAGGCTGCCGAGTCATGATTCAAACTGTAACTGGTCAAATTGGTTCTAAACTCTCTCTGATTGGTCGGCCCATGGCTGAATGAGAATGAAAGTCTTATAATTTCATCTCAGTGTCTTTTTGACAGAAGCAGGACAACAAAGATAAGGATGGTTTTCACTATCAAGCAGTATATCCAGTATCTGGTCATTTTCATTAGTAATTTGTCAAGTTAACGTAGCTTCACAGACTGTTGGCACGAGCTAACATTCCTTCAGGTGGTGGGGACCAGCTAATGTAACTTCATGGACTGTTGGGACGAGCTAACATAGCTTCACAGACTGTTGGGACGAGCTAAAGTAGCTTCAAACGGTGGGAACGAGCTAACGTAGCTTCACAGACTGTTGGGACGAGCTAACGTAGCTTCAAACGGTGGGAACGAGCTAATATAGCTTGAAATGGTGGGGACGAGCTAACGTAGCTTCACGGACTGTTGGGACGAGCTAACGTAGCTTCAAACAGTGGGGACGAGCTAACATAGCTTCACAGATTGTTGGGACGAGCTAACGTAGCTTTAAAGATCGAGGTAACAGTTTGATTTGATTTGAAAATTGAACAGTTTTGATGTAAAACAGGATTAATTTTTCTGCCTAAGTCAAAGTGTCTGATCAACTCTGATGATTGATCAGCAGACAAATAGTTTTGGATGTCGTGGCTCATTTCTGTGACTGTGATCATCATCAGTCTTGAGTATAAAAACAATAGTCAGACGAGAGTCTTTTTGTCTCTCACCGTCCTCCCACCCTTCAGCAGTTGACGTCTTTTATTTCTGTAAATTTGCCAAAGACTATTATTAAACTTTTGTATTTGGGGTCTACAGGGGTCACAATGGCCCCGCCCACTTTAGGCACAGGGGGCGGGGTTACACGGGGGGGGGGGGGGGGGTTAGTCAAAACGTTTTTTTTCTAAATCGTGTCGTTTTGTCATGAAAATAAAAACGAATGTTGCGCGCAAAACAACAGTGAACCAATCAAAAATGGCCTTTTTCCCACTGGTGCTGAATTTTTAGTGACTTGTTTTCTGGGGAAACAGCGACACCATGAGACACCAAGAAGACATTTCTTTTCTCTTCATCTCTTCATACCACCCCTCCACCTCTGCTGACGGAGGGGGAGTGTGTCCTTGTGTGTGGATGAGCAGGGGCGTGCTGGGAAATGCAGTATATATAACAAAGGCACTGTGATGGAGGACAGACAGGATGTAGCACCTGGACTCCTGCGGAGAACGACGGAGACGAACTGACATTTTCCTCGTCAGTACAAAAAGAGGGAAAACACAAGTCTTTATCTTCTGTTTGTGCCATTTTCTGTTTTTAAAAAGAGAAAGAAAATTCATCTGAAATGAATTCTTCAGCAGATACGAAGGAGTCAGTCAGATATTTGTTGTTGTTGTTGTTACTGTTGTTGTTGTTTTTCTCCTTTATGTTCCTGCTTGCATCACAATGCATTCTGGTCCTTGTAGTCCTCTGCGTTCTGGTTCTGTTGGCAGATGAAAGGCTCGGTGGGTTTTCCGGTTCATCATCCTTTTCTTCGTTGATCTTCGTGTGGATGGATTCTGTTTTTCGTGGCGTAAGAAAGTTAAAGAAGCCGAAGGACGAAAAAACGACAGCAAAAAGTTCAGATGTTGGTTTTGTGAGCGGGAGTGAGACCTCCCTGCTGTTTACAGTCTCTGAAGCTCAATCATCCTGAGAGGAAAATGTTTTTCTACATCCAAATGTCTGCGTATTCTCTGAAAGATGACCAGTCTGTTTTTCTATATTTTCTTATTGGATGCTTATAAAGTCCTCCTAAGAATGCATTTATCTGATTGGCTAAGAGCTAACGTGGGGTCAGAGGTCATCGGGCCTCTTCAGGATTTTTTTCTGCACTGCATGAGCAGGAAAAGTAAAACTTAGAAATACATTTATTGAATTTCAGAGAGAAAATGTTAAGACGTGTATGAATCTGTGTTTGATAACTTCACCAATAAACAAATGTTCCACCAAAAATGATTCTTCTACTTTGGTCTCATCTACTCACACACACACACACACACACACACACACACACACACACACACACACACACACACACACACACACACATACACGATCTGATGGGTCCCTGTAGTTCTTCCTGTCAGCTCGACATGTTCTGACAATGTTTCATCAGAGCTGTGAGTCAAACACAGAAGAAGAAGAAGAAGAAGAAGAAGAAGAAGAAGAAGAAGAAGAAGAAGAAGAAGAAGAAGCTGGCAGCTCTCACCACTTTCACATTTTGTCATTATTATCTCATTATGAGGTCAGCTGGTGTTTCTGTTTGCTGGAGAGCTGCCGCACTTCTTGGTTGGAGGCCAGATGTGTTTGGCAGAGAGCCCAGACAGCAGGTCCCATCAGCCAATCAGAGAGCCCAGACAGCAGGTCCCATCAGCCAATCAGAGAGCCCAGACAGCAGGTCCCATCAGCCAATCAGAGAGCCCAGACAGCAGGTCCCATCAGCCAATCAGAGAGCCCAGACAGCAGGTCCCATCAGCCAATCAGAGAGCCCAGACAGAAGGTCCCATCAGCCAATCAGAGAGCCCAGACAGAAGGTCCTGTCAGCCAATCAGATCTTGTCAGTAACCCATATTTAAATTGTATTAATACAAGAGGTAAAGTGTTTTTTTTTAGAATTTTTCATCTTTTTGTTTGAAGGAGAAAAATAAATAGATGTTCCAGTTAAAGAATCTGTTCAATTAAAATGTCTTTCCTGTAAATTTGTGCTCATTTTTCATTATAAATATGACTTTTTTTTAATCACCAGAACCAGAGTCAGCTGGCTTTGAATCACGGTGGAAAGGACTCAAGTTACTGTTCTTCAGTATAATTTGGAGGTACTCTATACTTTGAGTTCACTACCCTTCAGTACTTTGTACTGCGCTACTTCAATGTGAAAGCTGTGGTTGTTGGCTGAACATATGAAGAGCCTATAAAATATGACGTGATGGTAGATTAACGAGCCGACGGCGTATAAACGAGTTCAAATGAGATCCAGCCTACAACAACAGAGTGTTCTTACATATTAAAGTATTAGTACCACCATCAGTACAGGCTGTACTGTGTAACAGTACGACACAAAGTCCGGTCTGCTGCTCATAAGTACTTTGATACTTGACGTCCAGTCTGCTGCTCAGGCATTTTACATACAGACAATATGAACACATGAATGAATCAAATCTTTATTATTACTACTCATAAAATTCATGAGTTCATGTTACAGCTGGTTCCCTGTGCATTACGAAGGACAGGCTGACAGCTGACTGAAGGTAGCTAGCTAACGCTAACATGAAGCTATCAGAACATTAACATCAAACTCAAATTAGCGGAGGCCTCGTTAGGCAGAGGCAGATGAACAGGTGAGGACGAACCCTCGGTGGATGGAATCATGTTTCCACAGAGCCGCTCGTTCATGAACGTCCTCATCATTTAATCATTTCAACGTTTCTTCTCAAGCAGGCAGGAATGTGTCTGGACCTCAGGAACTAATTCAATTATCCCAGTGAAACACATGAAACCTGTTGAAGTCTGCTGACACCTTCGTGACAGGAAGCTCCTCCTCCTCCAGACATCACATGACTGATCAAAGTTCCATCGCCACAGGACAGCTGGACTCCGATTGGCTGCTGTCTGCACGGTCTGTCAGATTAATTCACCCTCCCTCAGCCCCTCAGACTGGTTCTTCTGGTTTGCTGGTCTAAAAAAAACCCTCTTCTTTTGGATTCTGAATTGTTTTGCTGAGTTTTCTTCTTTTCTTTTGAACTCTGAACACATTTCATCAGCTTTTTTTAAAACAAAAAACAAGCTGAATTGATTAAAGATTAAAGATTCAAAACTGGTCTTACAATTGACCTCTATCTTCTCCTGGAGTTTATCTTCGTTCTGTCTGATTGCTCTGTTTGTTTCTCTCAGACCAGTTAAAACCTCAGTGTTTACAGGGAAGCACAGCTGAGATCCGACCAATCAGGGAGCTTTAAACTGCATCTTCCATCATTAGGAGTGAGGATGCCGTCTGAAGGTTGTCCTCATCACTGTTGTCAAGTTCGGCTCAGACTGACAGGAAACAGTCCAATAATCTATTTCACAATTGACTTTCATTAATTTTCACAAATCAATGAGCTCCATCAGTGGTGGAAGTCTTCAAAGCACTTACTTCAGTAAACAAGCCAATCAATGTAAAATACTGCAAAGATTACAAGTTAAAAATACTGAATTAGAGTTTGAAAACAAGCGATTGATTGGCAGAGACAGAAACAGACAATCAGAACAAAAACTGACAAAATAATTCTGATCACTGAAGAATCAATTGTCAATCAAACCATAAAAAGGGTGAGAGAATCAATGGGATCAATAATAGTGATGGTAAAGAAGCGGCTGAACCGTCGTAAAAGGAGCTCCACCCTTTCACCAAACAATCTGACCGCAGGCTTCCTTTAGTATCTGTTCTGGAGCTTTCGATCATCATCAGCAGATGCCGCTTTGATAAAACGAGGCCAAAATCTGATCCCTCGATCAAATTTGAAAATTGGCTATTTTCAATGTTAAGAATGACCTTTGAACCCCAGAGAATCGTCCTGTGTCCAGGATGAATCTCAGGGTGGATGCAAAGGCTCCACCTGAACCTGGACCAGGACCAGACTGAGCGTCTTCGTGGGACTGGACGAGGCGGGGTGTGCTCCTGGACAATCACCAGGAGGATTCAGCCTCTCTCCTCAGCAGGGAGGCGGCCCGGGCGCTCATCCAAGCGGACTACAACAACGCGCTCCTCATTAGAGGAGACACCGAGTCTGCCATCACACCTCTGCAGCAAGTTCTCCTTCATCAACCTGAGCAGCTGCCAGCAAGCACAGGAAGCAGCACTGACCACACGAAGGCATGCGCAGCTGTCAGCTATCACCAACCAGAGCCACACTGACCCCTGCTGGTCTGCTCTGGTCACTGCGGCCTGACTGCTGCATGTCCTCATACACTCAAACACTCCTGAGAGCGTTTTCTGGATGAATCATGCAGGAATCTTTGCTCCCATAATGTAATAACAGCTTCACAGAGTGAGCTGATGTGTATCAATCACTGAGGAAGTGTCCTGTGAAATACGGTGTCCCTGAGTGGACACAAACAGTTCAAGTGTTAAATTGACATCTTTTACCAAAGATTGACCACAATGAGGTCAGCTGAACACCAACATCCAACCCGTGCCCTCGGATCATTTCTGTGGCAGTAAATCACAGACAGAAATGACTTCAATATTTACTCAGATTTAACCAGATCTGTATATTCAATAAGCCTCCTATAAAGAGGCTTTTTCAGGATCACCCTGATCACGTTCACACCTGGAGGCGGCTCGGAACAGCCACATGTGATCTGCCGGCAGCACGGATGTATCAGAATCCACTCTGAGTGCTCCCATAATGCACAAGAGATATGCTGTTCATAGAACGTGTCAATTACTTTCATTTCACAAGAAAAGGAACCTGAAGGCGTCACGTAGCTTTAATATTCATCACCAGTCAGGTTAGGACAAGTCTATAGCCTGCAAACAGCTCCAAACAGTACACCTCAGGATGAAGGATTGTCTCAGACATGAAGGACTGAACAGTTTCACTTTTGTTTCCTCATTTCATCAGTTTCCAAACTCCACCCAGATGATAAGACGACGTTCAGCAATCAGAGCAGAGCAGACGAAACTTCAACAGGCTGCCTTTACGACCAACGCTGTTTTTCAGTCGCCTCCGAAATGACGCCAGCAAGAGGTCAATGTAAGTATCTCTTCATGAAAAGCTGACAACACTGTGCCACTGAAGGGGTTACTGTACATTTAATGCTGGATTTTCTGTTTACTGACGGGGCTCGTGTCCACCCTGAACAGACAGAACAAGAACCAACATGCAGGCGAGAGGACATCATGCAAACGGCCGCCGGACACCGAGGCGGGACCAGATCAGGCAGGGAAGAGGTAACAAACATGTCTTATTCACTGATGTAACTTCATGTAACTGAACTGAGTCTGTCAAACAGGCGCTTTGTCTAGAAGCCACGCAGTCACACCCAACATAACCAAAGTCACTTCCTGAAAATGTCGCGCCTCAGTCAGTCCGCTGTGTGTGTATCGCAGTGAATCAGTCATTCGTGTACTGTCGCTCGCTCCTTTTAGACCTGAGGATTATGTTCCCGTCGATATGATGGAGTTCAGGATGAGATAACAAAGTCAGGACCACGTGAGACCGACAGCTGCTTCATCAGGTCTACATCGTTACTGCCAGTGGTGGAAAACTGTGCACCAAAAGTCTGGTTTCCTCACACTAAGTTGGTCTCATTCAGCAAAACAGGAAGCAACATGTCAGCGTGTTCCAAACTGTCTGAAGAGGCGGAGACGGTTCCATCTTGTATTATAAACTGACATCAGTCATGTTAGTAATTAGTAACCTGCAGTTTTAACCAGTACCTTCAGTGTTTGTTTATGCAGTTCACAAAGTCCATTCACAAAATCTGCATCTGCACTTTAGAACATTTACAACATGAAATCAGATTCCTGACCTGTCTTTAAATCTCACCACCTTTTGTGGTTTACAGCCAAACGAGAGGCAGCCAATGACTGAATGAAGCTTTTCAGCCAACTGACTCCAGTCAGTCACTCAGCTGGAAAGAAATGCTTTGGTCGTCACCGGTCCTCACCTGTCGGAGGACGGCTGAGACTTGGTCACCACAGAGTTGTGTGCAGTGGTGGACGAAGCATTCACACGCTTTACTTAAGCAACAGTAGTAATATCACTTTGTAATATCAGTAATATCACAACTTGCTTCGGAAATATTGTGAAAATAGTGAGAAATGTGGTCACAATGAGCCCAAAGTGACACCTTCACCATGTTTGTTTGGTCCAACCAACAGTCCAAAGCTCCACATGATTCCAAACACATTCAGATCATTGAGCTCATTGAGAGGAAAAGCAGCCAATCAAACATGTGAGAAGATCAAACATCAGATGATTCCACAGCAGAGATCAATGAAACCATTAAAACAACAGACAATCGATCATTTTCTGTCAATCAGCTGATTGACTGAATGGACTACTTGTTTCAGCTATTTTGTATAAACTGTTGGGTTGTTTCATTCAGCTCGAATGGTCATGTTTTATTTATAATTTATTATTGTGTCTATTTTTTTATTTCTTCCATTTAGTGTGTAAATCTTATCGTAAAGTAACGATAAACGACAGCTGTCAGATTAATGTAGTGAAGTAAAAAGTACAATATTTCCCTCTGAGGTGTAGTGGAGTACAGTATAATTACTTCAAAGATGGACTTCATGTCCATCACTGGGTGAGTGCGAAAGAATAATTACAGACTTGCAAACTCTGGCGTGATACTGAGAAAACGAGTCATTTAAAGACGTGTCCATGTCCGAGCTCTGGGTGTCTGTGGAAGACATTTTATACACTAAATGAGCAATCACACAAATAACCAGCACATTAGTAAAAGAATTTTGTGAGTTTGTTTCAGCTGCGTTTGTCAGTCAGCTATGGCAAGCCACCAGGTTCAGCAGGTGTTCATGTACATGCAGTCATCAAAGGGTTCCATGTAATCGCTGCCTCTCTTGAAGATGGAGAGAAAAGGCCAAAACAAGTCTTGATGTCTTCTTGATGTTTCTTTGTCTGAAGCAATCATATTTTACCTCCACTGCTGCAAACTCAGCTGAATGCAGATCTGTGAAACACTGAGCTGAAGGTTTGATGTGTTTGAGGGGCGGTGGTGGATCAGGAGGTACAGCAGGTCCTCCACTGATCTCTGGGTCGGTAGTGTGACCCGGTTCCTCCTGTCCACATGCCGCCGTGAACCTGAACCCGACTGGTCCGCCCAGCGCCTCGTACGGCAGCTCTGTCACCATCAGTGTGTGTGAACGGGTGAGGAGACCAACTCTAAAGCACTTTAAGTTTTTTGTCCTTTAAGGGAGAAAGGCTTTTTAAGTGAAGGTCATTTCCCACAAAGTCAGACGACGGATTAGTGCCTGCATAACTATGAAAGTGAGTCTGCATGACCAGGTAAGAGCATGTGATCAGATACGTCGATCATTGGACCGACTTTAACGGGCAGTACTCATGGTAACACGGGCAGACACAGGAAAGGGGCCGAAGGTGTTGACCTCTGCATCAGAATCCGAATCAGAATCAGAATGAGAAAAAGCTTTATTGCCAAATACAATTTTATATATACAAGGAATTTGTTTTGGTGATGTTGGTGCATGATAAATCTTCTAAAAATAAACAATTAAAAAGTAAAAAATATAACAATATAAATATATATGCACACTTACCAGCCAATGGCATTGAAGCTTTACTTCACATGTTTGAACCCAGTAGCTTGCCATAGTCAAGTTCTCTTTCAGCCACGTAATAGCTCGCATTTCACTCTGTACGCATAACCACTTCACTTCACCTCACTTCAAGTCGACTCTCTTCTGTGAGTTGAAAGGTCACTTACCTCCCGTTAGCCTCATCTGCCCTGCAAAAGCAAAGTAGCAGCAGTGGCTAACAGGTCTTCCCTTGCAGGAAGCGATCTGGAAGGAGCTGTGGTAGGACCACAGCTTGTACCAGCTACTTTGTTTGAAGCTCTTAGGAATTAACATCTTTGTGCTTCAAATGTCTTCACGCTCATCCCCAGTCTAAATGCGTCATGTGACTTCATGTTCATAGATGTCACTGATTGATAGAGCCAGCTGCCTGTTGTGATGCCAGAAACAGACAAATGTCTCAGCCTTGGAGGCATGTATGAGCCTTCAGTTCGGGCATTCTGACACGATTTTCTGCTAATAACATTTTCACATACTGTCCCTGCTTCAGTTTCACCAGAGGTGAGTAGTCCCGCCTCTGGTGGTATTGATGCATGGGCATGTACAGTATGTTATAAAAAGATGATCCTTTAAAAATCTGATCTGTTTCCTTCCACAGCTGAGCATCAGGAAATACTAACAACTAAAAGACGCCTGTTGAAGATGATTGTATCAACCCTGCAGCCATTGGAAAGCATAGAAGACGCTAACTTTCTAGATTTTGTAAAAGCCCTAAGTCCGTCTCTTCGAATTCCTACCAAATCTGTGATACACTCGCAGCTTCTCAGCGTCTACAATGAAGAGGAAAAGAAGTTGAGATCAGTCTTGGCCTCTGCTGCTGACATTGTGCTTACATGTGAGTTGTGGTCTTTAAGAGCTGAAGACCCCTATCTGACAGTGGCTTGCCATTTTGTGGACATCCACGGGAATCTCAAGTCCTACATGCTCCGGACTGCCAGCCTCTTTGGAGACGACACTGCAGCCAACATTCAAAATCAGCTCTTGGCTGTCATGGAATCTTGGTGCGTGAAAGACAAGGTCCACACAGTCATCAGAGCTGGCATGCCGCAGCTGAAAAACATTAAAACAAAATGGACCCATATGCCTTGTTTCGCTGACACATTGAATGTGGTTTTTAAGGATCTGATGAGTGATGGTGAGCTGTTGGATGTTCTCAGAAAGTGTCAGAACATCGTCAGATTCTTCAAGAATGATTCTGAAGTTGAGAGAAAGCTCAGAGAAATTCAAGAGAGGCTGAATATGGAACAAGACAAGCTGATCATGTACTCTGGGGACCGATGGCTGCCTTGGCTGCAGATGCTACAACAACTGATGAAGCAGTACCCGGCCATGGTGATGGTGTTGGACAAGAGAGGCAAGACAGATTTACTTCTAAATGAAAACGAGAAAAAAAAAATCAGCAAGATCATATCGGCTCTGACGCCTCTGATGAACGCCACGTCCTCGATGAAAGGAGGATTCCAGACCATTTCGGCCATGCTGCCACTGCTGAAGAAACTCATGGACAATCTTACAGAAGAAAAGAGATGCAATGATGTTGCTCAGAAATTATTGTCAAAATGTAGGAAGAATTTTGGTGATATCGACAACCACCTTCTGGCTCCCATCACATTTCTTGACCCTAGATTCAAAAACCAGCTGGGGGATCAAAACAAAAAGCAAGCGATGGATCAAATAAAGAAGAAGCTCACTGCAGGCCCAGCCTCCCCTTCTGCTGCTGAACTGAATGATGTGCTGGACAGATACATCGCCTACGAACCAACTGCAGAGGCGTCAAACCCTTTGTCCTGGTGGAGGTACACAGGAAAGAAGAATTTTGGTAAACTGAGCAAGCTTGCTCTGAAGGAACTTGGGGTTGTCTCCACTGCTGTGCCCTTAGAGAGAGCTTTCTCCAGTGCAGGTGATCAGTTCTGCAACCTGAGGAGGTCCATCGATCCAGAAAACCTCAACATGATCCTGTTCCTCAACAGCAACTGGTCCTCAAAGCCTTAGATACAAATCATCTTTGAGTCAATACAAACACACTCTGAATTTTCTACTTTCCTGGGGGAAACATAATGCAAATGAACTAATTATGAAAACACACCACATAAACCAGAAAACTGTCAGAACATGCACACCTCCACCAAAGCTCCCCATCCTCTGAATTCGTACAAAAGAAAATGTTTCGACGTGAGGTGGATCTACTCGAAGGACAAACTGATGGACGTATATGTAGCAGCACCACATTTAACTGGGAGCACATTTGCATTATATTCAAAAGGTCATACTGACAAGAATTTGGTCATAGCTACACTCTACGGAACAACAGATGGCCGACTTATCTGGGGGAACTGCGGGAGGGGGGAATGTGCTGTTTATGGAAGACATCTGTGTGGACAGAAATGTGGCACTCATAGACAGGTGTACTTTACCAAGAAATACCAGAAAATGAAGCAGTTTGCTAAACAGACTCAATATGTTTGCCGAAATGCACCGCCAACTCCTGAACACCTCACACTTGATTTATTTCTGGATGACCTAACCTTTAATGTGCTTCCTGAACACCTCATGCTCATTTGAGTTACTGAACGCCTCACACTCATTTGGGTCCCTGAACTCCTCATGGTTATTTTAGTTCCACTTCAGTTTGCCTGAATTTGTGCCACAAAGTGATTTAACTTCTGTTCGCACTGACTTCTGTGTCTTTGTAGTCTTGGTGTGATGACGGTGAAAACAGAACATTTTTTTATATTTCTTTCTGACTGTTGTAACATTTAGAGGTGACAGGTAGAAGACTCTGATCTGCAGACAGGATTGACTTCTTTACATAGAACATGTGTTTTTCTAACTGTTTAACACAGTTTAACATCATGGATGTGGCGTCTCTGCAGAAGATTTCATACCTGTGTCAGAATCTGTGTGTATATAGAAGCTGAAAGGAGACAAAAGTCACTCATTTTGATCCCGATGGTCAGTTTTCTGCTGTCTTGTGGATAAAATGAAGCTTCAGTGGTCGTTGTTATTGTTTTAATTACAGCATTAGTTAATATATTAAAGTGTATTTATGTTTTTCTTTTTGTCCTTGTTGAATTATTTCAGGTTTTTTATCTTAAAGCTCTGTTCTCATCTTGCTTTTCATTGCGTCTGATTTGTTTGGAAGTGCTGTATAAATAAAGTTGACCATTATTAATAAAAAAGTAGAAAGTAGTTTTAATGCTCTACAAATTGACATGAGATGACATCTGTTCTGGTTTGGTGCTAGAAATAAAACTGACTTGCAAACCATCAAAGCAATAAAGATTTTCAGATAAAGAACAGGTAACAGGTAAGGCACAGGTACATTTAACAACAACATTTCTTACTGCCGTCAAACTGTCTACCATGATGTCACTTCCATTATAATCCTGGAAATAAACGAGAACTTCATACAATACACATAAACAGTAACACTGTTCAACAGCCCGTCTTTTTACTCATATTCCACACGCTGGGAAGCTAAGATCAATCGATCTAAACCATCATTGATCGACTGATTCATTATTGATTCAGTATCTTCACATTTCAAGATCCAATCAGAACAGGAGGCTCGATAAACACCAACAGCAGACAAGCAACCATTTTTAAAACTCCCCACACTGAGGAAACTCACCGCTGACGCCTGTCATTGATCCACAGATCGTACACACTCCGACAGACACGGTCTGAAACGTCCACAAAGGTCCACAAGATCCACTGCAGTGAAGACATTTGGTCCAAAACACTAACGTAATCCGCAGACACGTGTTTTCTCGTCTCGTTTCTCGTCTTCCGCTTGTCTTGGGTGTTTCCCGCGTTACAACTTCCGGAAACAAACACTTACCGGCGCCATTTTGGCTCCAGTTCCTCTGTGGTAGTGGTGGGCACGCCAGTTCTTTTAGATGTACTGAATCACTAGAATCAGTTCACTAGAAAGATTCGTTCAAAAGATTCGTTCACTGAATCACCGAATCATTCAGTGCTTGGCAGGAGGAGCCTGCGACTCCTGAACTGATATACGGCTGAACGGTTCAAGTTTCAGTTCAGTTCACAGCTTCCAGGACCGGGAGACGAGAGTGTTGTGACTGTGTTGCTTTGACAAACACATTTGTAAATATAAAACTATATATAACTATATTATAAATCATGATGTTTTAAGTGTCCTATCCTATGGTATGCTATTTAACTGGTCTACTCGGCAAATTGGGCTCAGTGAGTGATCCGTTCACTGAACGTATACCCCACAGTACATTCAGTGAAGGATTCACACTGAATATGCACCGTTCCCTCGCAAATTGTCGCAATGAGATGATCAGACAGTCACGCGTTTTCTCAAACTGCGGGTTTTATACACTATTTGTTACATGCTGTGTCCTACTGTACTGTTGTTGCGGTGGCAAATTTAGCAGAGTTTAAAAAAAAGTTAGTTTTCTCCGAGGTACACTTGAACACAACACACCCCTGTCTCCCTCCGTCGCTCCTCATTACTGCCAGCATAACGTTTTAAGTTTGTTTATCTCGAAACTAAATCTGTTAAAACAACGGGGAACAACGGTCGCCATGAAAGTGTATCCCTCAGAGGAAAATGGTTCAGGAGAGTGTCGTTCACTGAGTGATTCATATGGCAAGCCGTTCCTGCCAGAAATACGCCACATTCAGTCGCGTTTCAACTTCATTACGGTGTAAAAAACGGCGTAAAATCTGAAAAAAAACCCGGCGTTTTTTACGCCGTAATGAAGTTGAAACGTGACTGAATGTGGCGTATTTCTGGCAGGAACGGCTTGCCATGGATTCATGCGTCGGTGACGCGACGCAGTCGGCGCGCGCGGTCCCTCCCTCAAGTGATTCGTTCGTTTCTCAGTTCAGTTGGAGAACGAACTGTCAGGCGGCGCTGCTGACAGTTCAACTGAACTGAGAA
>NC_135076.1:30135551-30170551 GCF_051107435.1 Chaetodon auriga
TAATAATAATAATAATAATAATAATAATAATAATGATAAAAATGATGAAAAGGAGGAAAGTTTGGCCTCATGATTCTCCACAAGGATCCGACTTAAGGACAGCGATTAATCCAAAACCACCTTAAAGAAAGAAAAAACAGATGATCCTGCTCGGGTCCCTCGAGCAGCTTTGGCTTTTCTTCAGTATCTGTTTGGTCCAGCTCTCCTTCCTGCAGCAGTCACTGGTCCGTCCTCTCAATCCATAATCAATATCAGCTGACATCCACGCCGACGGTGAACAGTCTGATCCATCAGAAGGTGGAGACGCCGCAGACGACGAGCCGCCGGGTTCATCTGAACAGAGGCACAGATAACACTGATCAGATCAATCAGCAGATCAATAGTTCCATCAGCTACAACATGAGGACAGAGTTCAGCGAGCCTCAGCACTGACTGTGGGTCAGTTACAGGAAGCTTCAGGTTTTCATGGTTTTTTAACATCAAACTCCTGCTGATCAATTTCCAAATCATCAATCAGTTTCATTGAAAACTGGTAGTCAAATAAAAGCTGGGTGTCTAACAGAGGCCGGGGGGGTGGACTCTGTGGACTCCGTCACCCACACTCGGCATCCGCCCGGCCAAATATCTCCACCAGAAAACAATGAAGCTGAATGAATTTCAGTATTTGCAGCTTTAGAAGATTTCATGCACTCTGCCCTAAATGTCTTTGGAAATGTCATTCGTCATTTCTGTGTTGGTGTTGTTGTTGTCGTCCGTTGACCTCTAACCTGCGGAGGCTCCGAGCTTCGTACAGCGTGTCGTCTTCGTCGCTCTCCACAGCCTCCATCTCCACGGAGTCGTCGTAGTTTGCCAGCAGACCGTACTTCTTCCTCTGGCCGGGCTTCTTCAGCCTGTCCACAGGACACGACAGCAGATGGTTAACAGGCGGTGACGCAGAACCCAGCAGAAACCACTGCGACGCGTTCGGGATGCCGTTAACTGTAAATCAGCTCTATTCCAGTTAGTTAGCTATTGGCTGGAGCTTAAGGGAAATTTATCACAGGACATTCTGTTTGATGCACACTGAACCTGCGTGGCTCCAAGAGTTTGAAAGAACACCTGAATCACAGTTATTAGAGACTAAGTCTTAAATTGTGAGATTTTTGCATGGAGTTTGGTCTCCACATTCAGAGGAATGACAGCTTCTCTGATGGTACCGTTAGTGCTTGTACCGCTCGTGATAACTGATTACATTAATTACAATAAAGTATGTGGTCGGCTAAATGCAGACATAAATGTCAAATTGGTAGAAGTTAAGTAGCAGGTTCAGAACATCAGAGTAAAGAATGAATGGGACAGCTTCAGAAAATACACAGTGTGTACCACTGCTGATAGGAGAGAGAGCATTGACATGGATTTTGGTGAGATGTCTGTTCACATGCAGGAGACCGGCAGAAGGCATGAAAGGCTGTTATTGAGGTAAAATACTTGTACCAGTTACTGTAGAAGCACTGAACAGAGGTTTCTGAGTGGTTAAAGTACAGATACTTGGAGACAATGGTTTGAGAGAAATAAGTGGCGAATTGAAGTCTGATATAGAAAACACAGGAATACAGAAAACAGCATGAATAATAACAATAACAAATCTACATCCTGCCATTCACCTGTACCTGGACAGGCACCACACCAAACTCCATTCATAAATGGGTGATTTAACGCTTCTTCTCATGCCTTAGTTCAACATGGTCAGTAAAATGAGATTAATGTGTTTTTCTCAAGATGGAGGAGCCTCTCTTCAGTTCAGATTATATCCAATCTGATAATTTTTGCAATAATTTTCAAATTGGGAACAAAAAAATATAGATCTTAAATACATATCACACAGGGAAATAAAAGGCCTGGTATTACATTGTATTTTGATCATGTGTTTCCTATACATTCATTCATTCATCTTCTATACCCGCGTATCCCTTTCGGGGTTGCGGGGGGCTGGAGCATATCCCAGCTGGCAATGGGCGAGAGGCGGGGTACACCGGTCGCCAGCCGATTGCAGGGCCACATAGACAGACAACCATTCACACATCACATATGGACAATTTAGAGTCACCAGTTAACCTAATGAGGGAGGAAGCCGGAGTGCCCGGAGAGAACCCACGCATGCACGTGAAGAACATGCAAACTTCACCCAGAAAGGCCCTGCCCGACCCAGGGATCGAACCACAGACCTCCTTGCTGTGAGGCACGCGCACTACCTGCTGCGCCACCATGCCGCCACCTATACATTTTGTCATTTATTAATTGCCTGTACTGATGAATGGTATTTTGCATGATAATATTCCAAATGAGGCAGCTGTCTTATTAAAACTGAAGACAGATTAAAGTTATTCTCACGGCACGTCTTGGATGCAGAGGTGGAGACCAGCGCTGTGGAACTCCTGCAGTGTTTGTAGGAGTTACACAGAAAGAATCTCTGTTGGATGAGATACACGCCGAACCGAAGAGCAGCCACTGAAAGTGTACATCAGTACGGTAACACACTTTTACAACATACACACACCTCCTAATACTAGAGGAAGTGTTAAATTGCTCCATTTATGAATGATGTTTGGCGTGACTTCAAATTATCAATCTTTTTTTTGTTTGTTTGTTCTAATAATTGATCAGATGCATTAAAGTCTGATAATACTCTTCCACACTGCGGACACTGAAGTCCGCACGGCGGGCAGACACTTCTGCACTGGCTTTTCTTCATGTATATGTGGACATGTACATCTACACATGTAGTCACTGGTTGAGTTCCTGCATTTGTGAATGGAGTTTGGCCTGAGGTCTGACCCCACGCAGCACGGCTGTCACAGCTGATCTCACCGCACGGCTCGGATGAGGAAGTAGAGAACTCCGATCATGGTGATGCCGATCAGGACGTACAGGGCCCTCTGGATCATCGAGCCGTCCACGCTGAGGCCGGTGACCAATCCTCCGTGACTCTTCCCGCCGCCGTGCGTGGAGTTCACCCCGCTGGAGTTCGTCACTGCGGGTCTGGGCGCCGCGCTGCTGACGGCGGGGTCGATCGCATCCTGCGCCGCGGACACCAACAGCCAGCATATGGGAAGAAGAAACGCCGGAAGAACTGCGTGAAAAGTCATTTTAACATCTATGAACACTCGACATGAGATAAAAGAGGGAAACGACAGCGGAAGAGTTGGACTTTTTCACCGGAACCGAGGCGGAATCGGAGTTTTCTCCTTTGTTGATGGAAACTAAACCAAACTAGGAAGTTCACGTCCACCTACTGCTGACGTCAGAGAGTAGTGGGGGACATTCCCTTCAGTCTGACTTGTAGGACTTCCACCAATCAGCAACAGAGCGCTCCAAACACCTGCAAGACCAGACGAAGGGCTCACGCACCCTGAAGCACGTCGGCGCTCGGACTGCTGTCTGCACCGAAATCCGTTTAAATAATGATGTTTTCTGCTGTGGAGTCACGCCTTCTGCCGACCTCACCTGCCACTCACCTGCACACCCAACGGACATATGAACGTTTCTGGAGACACAGATTAAACATGTTTCACAGTGTGAAACAGGTTGTCAGTGACAGTAACGTCCTAACTGCTCTGTCTCTGTCTCTGTCTCTGTCTCTGTCTCTGTCGTCACCTGCCCAACATGCTGTCGTTCACCTGATGACTACGGTCAGTTCAGCATCATCTCATCTCAAAATATTCTCCATCATTTTCTCCTTTTGGACAAAACTATGGCAGAAAAATAAAAGGTAGGTAGTTTCTACCTACAAACAACTCTAGGTGCAGGCAGGGGTCGGGGCAGCAGAAGCTCAGGGTGGCTTTGACTCAGAGGCTTGAACAGTCCACACACACGGTCCACAGTCCACTGGTGAGACACTTACTGTGGACCAACAGAAAGACGGACTGTCTGGGGAGGACACGGGTCAAAGGACTATTTTAAAGTACTTTTATGGAGATTTGACCTCAGAATACTTCTGAAGTGGTGTCTGTCCTGTTAGCACAGCTGTTGTCCACATGGGGACGCTGTGGTGTCTGTCCTGTTAGCACAGCTGTTGTCCACATGGGGACGCTGTGGTGTCTGTCCTGCAGTGAGTCAGCTGATGAAGTCTCTTCACACTGTCCGCTCACACTTTTTTTTTCCAGGTATTTTAATCATGTTTTTCACATTTTTTACAGTGCAGACTTTGCTCCTGTGTTCTTCTGATATTTTACTGTTCTCCTGATATTTCACTGTTCTCCTGATATTTTACTGTTCTCCTGATATTTCACTGTTCTCCTGATATTTCACTGTTCTTCTGATATTTCACTGTTCTCCTGATATTTCACTGTTCTTCTGATATTTTACTGTTCTCCTGATATTTCACTGTTCTCCTGATATTTCACTGTTCTTCTGATATTTTACTGTTCTCCTGATATTTCACTGTTCTCCTGATATTTTACTGTTCTCCTGATATTTCACTGTTCTTCTGATATTTCACTGTTCTCCTGATATTTTACTGTTCTCCTGATATTTCACTGTTCTCCTGATATTTCACTGTTCTTCTGATATTTTACTGTTCTCCTGATATTTCACTGTTCTCCTGATATTTTACTGTTCTCCTGATATTTCACTGTTCTCCTGATATTTCACTGTTCTCCTGATATTTTACTGTTCTCCTGATATTTCACTGTTCTCCTGATATTTTACTGTTCTCCTGATATTTCACTGTTCTCCTGATATTTTACTGTTCTACTGATATTTTACTGTTCTTCTTGTTGGATCTTTAACTGATTATTTTTCTTTCTTTTCTGTGCCAAAACAAACCTGATGAGTTAGTTGCCATGACGTTGTTAAGGTGTGGTTGCTAGGACAACAGAAGTTGCAGGGGGCTGTGAGGTGTTTGGGATGGTTGCTAGGGGGTTGCTAAGGTGTTTCCAGGTGTCACTACTTGAAATAATAGTTAATAAAGTTTCTGTGCAGTGAGCTCGTTCGCTCTTCATCGTCACTTCATCACCTGAAGTTTTCAAATGTGTTGACTGAAATTCATTCATTCATTCATTCATTCAGACACACAGACTCTTTCTGAGGTGTGTTTGAGGCGTTTGCTCACTGATGACGCACTGATTATTGTCATGTGTTCATGTGTTCATGTGTTCATCACTGACTGGTTAAAGAAGTTTTCCTTTCAGCCTTTAAACCTTTTCTTTGTCTCTCTGTCTGGAACACGTCCATGAATAAACTGTGAAACATCCTCATGAAGCACGAAGTGATGAAGAAACCAGTGACGTCAGGCGGACAGAATCACGTGTTTGAGAGGCGTGACCTTCTGAGGTTGCGGGTTTGATTCCCGCAGGATCAAAGTCTCCAGATGTCACGCTAATGTACATTTATGTATTTAGGTTATTTCTGTATTTAGGCTGCCGACCGAAGCTTCAGCGACTGACAGGCCCGCCGTCCAACGGGCGCGCGGCACGGCTCCGCTGCCGGGCGCTGATTGGTCGGCGCCGTGACAGAGGGGCGGGGCTGTGAGATTACAGCAGCATCGCTGTCTCCGCAGATCCAGCGGACATCTGGAGCAGCCCTGCCCGGGAATCCGACCTCCGACAAACGAGCGCCGACACCGAAGCAGCCCGGCCGTCGCTGTCTGATTACGGCTTGAAACGCATCCGGAGTCCGGGCTCTTATTGCGGCTCTCGGAGCTGGATCTGCACCGGGAGGCTGCTGCGCTCCGGAGGGACGGATGGACCGTTTCTCCCGGCAAAAACACGGAAATACGACTCAAACCCGGGAGGAGGGTGATGGACTGAACTGATTCGACATCTGAGAGGGCTTTAGGCCCGATGGAAGCTGCGACACATCTGGATCTGGTGCGCCTGGAGTCCGGTTCCTGCTTTAGTCCGGAATAAAGAGCCGTGACTGTCCGTGGGGACCTCAGGGCTGCTTGTTTCCTCCTCGTTTTCGTCCTCGGCTCTCTGACAAACAGTCCTGATTGAGAGTTTGAGGGAGCAGGCGGATCCTCCTCCTCCTCCTCCTCCTCCTCCTGCTGCTGGTCTGGATTAAAGCCAATCAGGATCATGAATCATCCCCCTCTGCTTCTCTAATCTGGGTTTTACCGGGCTGGATTTACATCGGAGATCTGCTCTGGATTACTCTGCTCCTGGTTCTGATCGGGTCACACCTGACCCGGTCTGAACCAGTCCCGGTCCTCTTGTGATCTTGGTCTCGGTTCTGGTCCTCTCTGTCCTGGTTTGGGGAGTTCTGCTGTCGTCATGCCAACGTCCAGGCCAGGTTCGGAGCCGGTGGAGTTCTGGGTGGACGGGTCGAGGCGGGACGGGGCGGTGGAGGAGTTCTACACCCTGAGCTCCGAGCTGGGCAGGTCGGGACCACATCATTAGGGGGCACAGGGGTAAACTGTCACTGTGATATGTTCACATGGAGCCCTCGTGGGGGGTCCATGTCTTTCTCCTCAGGTCCAGGTTTCTCCTTATATGAATGAAATGGAGGACAGGTAGTCCTCTACAGGGTCTGTGTTGTGTTGGTGTGGACATGGACCAGGACTGGAACCAGTCACTGACCTCAGCAGGCAGAAGTAGCGTGATGGTGGTGGTGGTGGTGTGTGTGTGTGTGTGTGTGTGTGTGTGTGTGTGTGTGTGTGTGTGTGTGTGTGGGGTGGGGGGTGTCATGATTGATTGATTCATGAGTCTCAAGTCAAGATGAGAGACCAGAGAGAGAACCTGAGCTGAGCCTGCAGCTCCAACCTCATGGGTTCATCTGTTCACGTCCTCATGTCTTCATGTTCTCATGTGCTCATGTCATCCACACAGCAGTGGGCGCTGTGGGCCTTCACACACGTGAATGTGTTGGAGGTGTTTTTGTATTGTTTCTATGTTTCCTTCTTCTTCTTCTTCTTCTTCTTCTTTCAGTGAACCACATTATTTCCATCACGGCACAGTCACACTGAGCAGATCATCATCTCTGATGATCAGAGAACAGGAGCAGCTAACAGGAGCAGCTAACGGCTAATTCTGCAGACTGTTAATTGAGACAGTTTGATTTAATGGAACCAAATACAGCCTAAAAGTAGAGAGCATGTTGTGATTGCCGTCTTGTGTCCTCAAATGTGTTGTTTTGTCCAAAACCCAACGATACTCAAACCGATTAATTGATTATCAAAATTGTTGAAGAGTACTTTAGTTGGCAAACAATAAATGAATCAATGAATCTTTGCAGCCATAATGCTGACCTTCAAACTCATGAGTGCTCAGTTATTATGTAACAATGTATCTTAGTTTAGCATGTTAGCATGCTAACATTAGCTAATTAGCATTCTGTTCTGCAGGTGTTTGGTGACAAACCAAAGTGTTGGACACATTTAAACGCTGACCTGATGGTGGCGCCAGAGTTAAAGTCAAAGATATTCCATTTCAGGGGAGCATGAACGTCTGAGCCAGCAGGTCGGATGCTGGTTCAAGTCCTGACCAACGGGCTCCTTCCTGCTCCTGATACCTGAGCCAGCAGGATCCTGGAGATCCAGGACTCGGCCCTGAAGCCTTTGAAAGAGTCTGTGGCCACATGTCCGCCCACCAATGCTGCCATACCATAATAATAATGATAAGTCTTAGTGCTGCTGGCCATCTTACCAGGTAGAAACACCTGTGCACACACCTGAACAATCGACATGCAGTTCAGCTCAAGGCCACAGCTAAAACTGTCAAATCAGCGACTGCCCTGTGGGTCATGTGACCTCATGTTTAGTCGTCTCATTTGCTTTAATGAAAGAACCGAACCAGAACTGAAAGATAGGAAGAATGTTTGTCCTCTGAAAAGAACTCCAGGTGTGAAGACCTGCACACCTTTACTGTTTGTGTACTTCACCAAATACACAATGTGCACGTGTGTGTTGTTTGTTGTTGTGTCAGTAAACACTAACAGCTCCATGGAAATGGGAAAATGATGTCAGCAGTGAATCCAGAAACCTGTGAGACCACCCGCTCTGTTACCAGGTGTCCTGTTTCCACGGAGACCAGCCAGTACTGTGTGTTTGTGTGTGTGTGTGTGTGTGTGTGTACCATGTATTCCTCACATTGTGGGGACTCGCTGTGGGGACAAAATGCAGGTCCCCACAATGTCAATCATTAAATTTGGAGCAACACGCCGACGTAGATCAGAGCTCGGAGGACGCCGCCATCCTGCCTCCGTCACAGGAAGTGGACAGACTCTGTGGCTGCGGTCTGTCTGCAGCATCGCGCTAATGATCGGTGTCAGTGTCCAGAACAGCCGTCAGCGATCTGATTGATTAGTCGCAAACAGAAAATCAAGAATAATCAATGAGCGGTGAGAGAAGCTTGACGGCGATACAGAACTCACTGATAAGAATGAAAAAAACGGTTAAAGCAAAGTTTAGTGGAGTGTTAACGCAGGAAAGACGCCGTCAGTCTGAACTTCACGTTTGATCATCGTCAGCCAAACACTTCCTACGTTTTACATCTCAGGAAACTGAAGATCTTTGGATCACTTCCTTGGAATTGTTATAATTATTGATCCTTCAGTTGTTCATCAGGTTCATGTTGCAGCAGGTAAAGGTCGAGCTCATTTTAATGACTCTACATCCTGCTGGTTCCTTTAGTTTGTAATAATAAATCAGAATTTATCAGTTGATTTTTGTAACTCAAGTTGTCAAATAAATGCAGTGAAGTAAACAGTTCAGGATTTCTCTCAGAGTGAAGGAAAAGTACGTCAGAACTTCATTTTAGACAAATAAACATTTCAGCAAATTCCTGCAAGTAATCAAGTATTTCCTGTTTGTGTTCAGGAGAAGAATCCATCCAACACATCAGTTTGTACGTTTTCCTGCTGCATCCTGGAAAACTCGTCTTCAGGTTTAACACTCTGGTTTTGTTGCTTTGTCTTTTCAGAGGAGCGACGTCCATCGTGTATCGCTGTGAGGAGAAACAGACTCAGAAACCCTACGCCCTCAAAGTCCTCAAGAAAACGGTCAGTGTTCGGCCATCATGGAGGAACCAGAGGTCAGAGGTCACGATGAGGGTCCCCGTTTGTTATACAAATAAAATGGAGAAAAGCTAAATTCATTTAGCAGACGTCACACTGCCCTGGTGTTTGTCCTGATGACTCCACTGAATACGTTTTCAATCTTTCCAACATGTTCAGTAACTTTAAAGAAACTTTCAGGAACACGGGGTATCTTTAGCCTAGCTCAGCATAAAGACTTGAAGTCAGGGGTAACTGTTGACATACCTCCAAAAAAGAGAAAATGTTTGATTTACATGTTGTATGTTGTTAGCTCACATGCTAATCACTAGTCCAACACTCATCTGACTCTGATTTTGTAGAGCCAGGGGTCAAAACCCAAAGCTAACTCTTAGCTACCAGGACCTAGAAGCTAACTGCAAGTTCACAGAAAGTAGAAGCTAACTCAAAGTTAACTGAGCCTAGAAGCTAACCCTAGCTGACAGGACCTAGCAGTTAACACGTGAACTCCAAGTTAAAAGTACAATAAGCAAGAAGCCCTTTATGTGTATTTATCAAGTTTCATCATCAATGGATGAACGAACTTTAGTCTTTCTCTGTTTATATAATAGCCTGTGGACTGATTTCTACGTAAAGGACTTGGGATGGTTTTCTGTTCAAATCCAAAGGATGTGACATTAATGCGCACTACTGAGTCCAAGTGTGACAACAGGATGCTGACTGCAGTTCACTTAACTGCCAGCGGTGTCATTAATAACAAGGATTTCTTGAAAATTGCACATACTTCACCGAGACACACACTAACTCGAAGCTAACTGGACCTAGAACTGGAAACATAGCTTTATCTATTTTGTTAGCGTTAGAAACATCTCCAAATCTGTGTGATTAAGTTCTGCGTTGTATCTTTATAGAACAAGTTTTTATGGAACCCAGCTGACTCTTAAATGGAGGGAACTGGCATGTAGCTAACAAGCTAAAGCAGGAAGTGCATATTTTGAATATCATTTCTGTTTCTCATATGTTTGTTGTATATGTTATTATCTAATTAAATATGTTATTAATTTTAAGAAGATAAACAGAAAGAGAAAGACAAATTGACACCTTTGATGAAGCTAAACTAGCAGCTTCACCGTTTTTCCAGTCTTTGTGCTAATATTGTGGACGTACAGCAGCAGACCTGTCCACCCTCCCATGTTTCCTGGGATTCTCCCGTATTTTACCCTTCTGTCCCGCTGCCCTCCTGTTGACATATTTGCCTATAAATCTACAATGTTTTACAAAAGAAAAAGGTTGGTTGTGATGTTGACAGGAGGCACGAGAACATCCCATGTTCAGCCTCATGGTGTTTCTTCTGCTGCAGATCGACAAGAAAATAGTTCGCACTGAAATCGGCGTCCTGCTGCGTCTTTCCCACCCAAACATCGTAAGTATCACTGATACTGCTGTGACACCAACGATTCATTTAATGGTGATTAGCCTCATTGTAAAACGTAAGTGATGGCGTGATGATTTTTCTGTTTAATATCTATCTATATATCTACGTTCAAAAAACAGACAGCGCTTTGAAACAGTAATCCACGCCTTTGTGACCACACAACTGCATTACTGTAATGCACTTTATGTGGGGGTTAGTGGGTCCTCCATCGCACGTCGTCAGCTGGTACAGAACGCAGCTGCTCGTCTTTTAACTGGTACAACGAAGTTTGAGCACATTTCACCAATTTTAGCTTCACTCCACTGGCTACCCGTCCATTTTACAATTCTTTTTTTTGCTTTTAAATCTCTAAATGGTCCTGCCCCATCGTACCTCTCTGAGCTTCTGCACCCCTACACACCCACCCGATCTCTTAGGTCAGCAGACCAGCTGGTCCTGAGGGTTCCCAAAACTAGGCTGAAGCTCAGAGGGGATCGGGCGTTTTCTGTTGCAGCTCCAAAATTGTGGAATGAACTGCCGCTGCACATTAGACAGACCTCTTCACTGTCTAACTCTTCTGAAAACGCACCTTTTTTCTTTGGCTTTTCACACCACTGGCTGTTGATTTTATGTGCACAGATAATTTATCATTTTATGTTCTTATCTTTTTAATCTTTTTATTTATCATGTTTATTGTGTTTATTTTACTGTACAGCACTTTGGAAACCTTCGTGTTTATTTAAAATTGTGCTTTATAAATATAATGGATTGGATTGGATATATTCTAATATGTTAAAATATTCCTGTTGATATTGACATCTAGCATATTGTCCAGCTGCAGCTGATAAGTTTCTTCATGCAGTGTTCAAACTTGTGTCCGTGGGATTCTGGATGGTTGCTCGGGTGTTAATTTGTATTAATAGATGTATCAATATGCGTGTTAATAGATGCTGTCGCTGCCCTGCTGTTGGAAAATGCCGTTGAGGAAGGTTTACGTCACAATAAGACATTGGTCACATGTTTGGACCTGATCTATGTCTATGCGTGCATCAGATATGGTTTCCAGTACGGACTGGGCAGCGATGTGTGCCTCTACTCAGCTTAGCTGCAAAATCTGCAGCTCCAAACTTTTTCCTCATAGACCTCCAGTATAAAAGAGACATCTGAGAAACTGCAGACAAGCTCCGTTATTCGTCTTTGTGTTCTGAATGTTGAATTCATGAAGGTTTTATATTTGTGAAACTCTCACAGAGCCCAGGAATCAAGATTTAAAGTCTTTGATGTCTCAGTGTAAAGTGTGAGGGACAGCAGGAGACACACTGCTGAGCATGGGACACAACATGACCGCAACCCTGGAAGCCTGGAAACTTCTCAGGTTTCTGCATCGACGAGCAGTTTTCATTCATATCAAGTGGCCGGGCGCCATCTTTGAGTGTGATCCACGGCTTCATTTGTACTCGAGTGCACTTCTCTGTCTTTAGTTAATTTATAACCGTGTCTCTGATTGTGCCCATCAATACTGGATCTAAACCCAGTTTCTGGTTCTTCTTCATGTTGGTTGAGCGACGTGGTTGAACCAGGATTAAAACATGTCAGGAGGCAATGAGGCAAATAAAAGCAGACAATGAAAAATATTATAAAAAGAAAGTGAAATACAACAGCCAACGATAACGTAAGATAAAGGCAATGATAACAATAATACTTGTCATTAACTATGAATTATTAAAAGTTACAGTGAACCAGATGTTCAGCATCTCCTGTAACGTGACGCATTGCAGAGTGAAGCAGACGATGTGGATGTGTAGTTACGAGACAGATTTAAATCAAATCGAATAAACCACGGCAGGTTGAAGTCACCTCCACCCGCTCGTCCGTCACATGTTGTTGGAGGAGAAAAGTTCTGGAGTTCACTCACCTATGCTCTGCTAGCCATGAGCCAACAGTTAGCTGTGGTGCTGTAGGATGGGCGGGGTTACCTTGGCACGAATCTCATTTGAGTGGACACATTTATCTGACAGCCCCTGAGTTTGATGAGTCATGAAAACATTTGGAAGAAAGAGAAAAGAGAGATTTAGCTGTAATAACTCCACAAAATCTTCTTTTTCATCACATATTAATCATGAAACAATAATAATGAATAATCACATGATCAGAGGTCATCGTGCCGCCTCGTCAGTCTGTTTTTGTTAAAAGATAAAATGCTGTGAAATATGAACTCATTCTGTTTTCTTCAGTTGAATGTGATCTATGGGACGTCTGTAGATCTCTGAGTCTGACTTTGGGACATTCTGATGGAAACATTAAAAACATCTTGTTCCTGCTGCAGTAGACACTGAGTGACGTTGGACCGTCTTTCCATTTCACTGTGTCCCCGCTGTCTCTGTGACACCTCAGAAACATACAAACAACATACCATATTCTACATGTATGATGATGCAGCATGTAACAGGTCAGTGCCAAACTGAAAAGCACGTTCTTGTTAAACCTGAGGTTCTCCATAAGAACTGGTTCTCCATCTGTGGTTGGTGCTCATACAGCAGGAGTCAGACAACTGTGTTTCTGTTGAAATATATAATATACTGTATTTCCTCAAAAAGCCTTGATTTACCACACCCGCAGAAGATACGAGGCCTTTAATTGAAACAGGCTTGTATTAGAGGCAGGGAGTGTTTATTCCTAATCACTTATCTGTTTGATAAGTAGAACCGGTCAATCTACAAAGTGCAGTTCTGCTGAGACATCAGCTCACATACCAGAAGCTGTCTGAGTGGTTGGTGAGACTAGAACATGAATGCAGGCTCGTATTTGTTCGTGTTGACCCCCCGCCGGCCCGCCGGTCTTTAATTGAGACGGCTCAGCACCAGTTTTTATTGAAAGATCCCATTTTTCTCATTTCCTCTCAGATCCAGCTGAAGGAGATCTTTGAGACAGACACTGACATCGCTCTGGTGCTGGAGCTGGTGACAGGTGGAGAGCTGTTCGACAGGTGCGTTAAATCACACCACACACACACCTGCACTCTGCAGGAAGTGACGTCTGACAACTCATTGGTCGCGTTATGTCCGAGGTCACAGGGTGTGTTTCCATCCACCTGTTTTAATGGATGTTTTCAATTTGTGACTGAATAGACTGATAGTTGAACCTCGGATTCAGGAGGAACAATGCGGTTTTCGTCCTGGCCGCGGAACACTGGACCAGCTCTATACCCTCCACAGGGTGCTTGAGGGTTCATGGGAGTTTGCCCAACCAG
Source organism: Chaetodon auriga (assembly GCF_051107435.1). Lineage (NCBI taxonomy): Eukaryota > Metazoa > Chordata > Actinopteri > Chaetodontiformes > Chaetodontidae > Chaetodon > Chaetodon auriga. Next base: position 30,149,183 of record NC_135076.1, read on the forward strand.
TCCACATGTGCTTTGTGGACTTGGAGAAGGCATTCGACCGTGTCCCTCGCGTCATTCTGTGGGAGGTGCTCCGGGAGTATGGGGTTGGAGGCCCTCTGCTGAGGGCTGCGCAGTCCCTGTACAACCGGAGCAGGAGCTTGGTCCGCATTGCCGGCAGTAAGTCGGACCTGTTCCCGGTGCATGTTGGACTCCGCCAGGGCTGCCCTTTGTCACTGGTTCTGTTCATTATTTTTATGGACAGAGTTTCTAGGCGCAGCCAGGGGCCGGAGGGGGTTCGGTTCGGGAGCCGGCAGATTTCGTCTCTGCTTTTTGCGGATGATGTTGTCTTGTTGGCTCCATCGAGCCAGGACCTTCAGCATGCACTGGGGCGGATCGCAGCCAAGTGTGAAGCAGCTGGGATGAGAGTCAGCACCTCCAAGTCCGAGGCCATGGTTCTCGACCGGAAAAAGGTGGTTTGCTCCCTCCGGGTCGGAGGAGAGATCCTGCCTCAAGTGGAGGAGTTTAAGTATCTTGGGATCTTGTTCACGAGTGAGGGAAGAATGGAGCGTGAGATTGACAGGCGGATCGGTGCAGCGGCAGCAGTAATGCGGTCGCTGTATCGGTCCGTCGTGGTGAAGAAGGAGCTGAGCCGAAAGGCGAACCTCTCGATTTACCGGTCAATCTACGTTCCTACCCTCACCTATGGTCATGAACTTTGGGTCATGACCAAAAGAACGAGGTCCCGGATACAAGTGGCTGAAATGAGTTTCCTCCGCAGGGTGGCGGGGTGCTCCCTTAGAGATAGGGTGAGGAGCTCTGTCACCCGGGAGGAGCTCAGAGTAGAGCCGCTGCTCCTCCACATCGAGAGGAGTCAGCTGAGGTGGCTCGGGCATCTGTACCGGATGCCCCCTGGACGCCTCCCTAGGGAGGTGTTCCAGGCATGCCCCACAGGGAGGAGGCCCCGGGGAAGACCCAGGACACGCTGGAGCGACTATGTCGCTCGGCTGGCCTGGGAACGCCTCGGGGTCCCCCCGGAGGAGCTGGAGGAAGTGTCCAGGGAGAGGGAAGTTTGGGCGTCCCTGCTTAGACTGCTGCCCCCGCGACCCGGTCCCGGATAAAGCGGGTGGAAATGGATGGATGGATGGATGGATGGACTGAAAACAACTGGATGGAAACGCAGAAAATAAAAAAAAATAAAAACTGACTGATCCACGACAGCAGCTTCACCTGCACACATCTGATACCCACATGACCAAAAAAGAAGACACAGAATCATTCAAGAAGGAGCAGCTTGTGGTGAAAGTTACAGATTCCAGTCCTGACAGACAACAGAGGCTCCTTCACCGCCGCCTGGAAGCACTTTGACTTCAAGTGAAAGCTGCTTCTGTTGTGTTTTCACTGAATTTGCAGGATTTAAAGTTTCAGGCAGGAGGCGGGAAAACAGTTTAAGTAGTTTAATGAAAAAAGGTAAAGATGGAGTTCAAGCAAAGCCAAGTCCTTATGCTGAGCTGAAGGGCAGACTGATCCGAGCTCCTCTGTGAGAGCACACCTGCAGGGCACAGACAGAGCAGGTGTGGGCAAAGCACCTGAACACAGCGGGGACAACACAACCGACGAGGCAAACCGAAGGCAGACAAGACAAACACTGACAGCACGAGCGTCAGTCAACACGCAGCAGAGCGGACGATACGACAAACACTGTTTGTAATCTGGGTTCTTATATACTGAGCGAGCAGGTGGGTCTTGATTGGTGATTGTGTGCAGGTGAGTTCAGGAGGCTGGCCCCAACCTGCTGGCCACGCCCTGCAGGAACACAGACACAGACTAGACAGACAGGAGAGAGACAGACAGGGGAGAGACAGACAGGAGACACTAGGAAGGAGAAACACCAGAGCACAGAGGGGGGGAAGGAGGAGAGACTGCAGACCTCCTCCGGTTGATCCAGGAGTCTCTCTCATTTCGTCTCTTGATGTAGGAAAATGTGGTTTTCAGGTTGTTGGGACAGAAATGTCTTCAAGGGACAAAGAGTTCAGCAGATTGAAGTGCAACGAAGACGACCTCAGAACATAGACTGGTGTTTGGTCCCAGTGGAGAAAGTAACTCTGTTCTGGTGAATGTTCAGGTGTGAATGTTCAGGTGTGAATGTTCAGGTGTGAATGTACAGGTGTGAATGTACAGGTGTAAGTGTTCAGGTGTTGTTGCTCTTTGCGTTTGGGTCTCATGATATTTCTGTGTCCAGGATTGTGGAGCGTGGTTACTACAGCGAGAGAGATGCCGCTCACGTCATCAAACAGATTCTGGAGGCTGTGGCGGTAAGAAGGGTCTCCTCAGTCTGTGCTGACGCTGGATCATCCATCCATCCATTAATCCATCCATCCACTAATCCGTCCACCCATCCATCATCCATCCATCCATCCACTAATCCGTCCACCCATCCATCATCCATCCATCCATCCACTAATCCGTCCACCCATCCATCATCCATCCATCCATCCACTAATCCGTCCACCCATCCATCATCCATCCATCCATCCATCCATCCATTAATCCGTCCATCCATCCATCCATCCATCCACTAATCCGTCCACCCATCCATCATCCATCCATCCATCCACTAATCCGTCCACCCATCCATCATCCATCCATCCATCCATCCATCCATTAATCCATCCATCCATCCATCCATCCATCCACTAATCCGTCCACCCATCCATCATCCATCCATCCATCCATCCATTAATCCGTCCATCCATCCATCATCCATCCATCCATCCATCCATCCATCCATCGTCCATCCATCTATCCATCCATCCATCCATCCATTAATCCATCCATCCATTCATCCATCCATTAATCCTTCCGTCCATCATCCGTCATCCATCCATCATCCATCCATCTATTAATCAGTCCATCCATCCATCATCCATCCATCCATTAATCCATTCATCCATCCATCATCCGTCCATCCATCCATCCAGCTCCATTCATCCATCATCATCATCCATCCATCCATCCATCCATTAATCCGTCCCTCCATCATCCATCCATCCATCCAGCTCCATTCATCCATCATCATCATACATCCATCCATCATCCATCCATCCATCCATCCATCCATCCATCATCCATCCATCCATTAATCCATCCATCCATCCATCCATCATCCGTCCATCCATCCATCCAGCTCCATTCATCCATCATCATCATCCATCCATCCATCCATCCATTAATCCGTCAGTCCATCATCCATCCATCCATCCATCCATCCATCCATCCATCCATTAATCCGTCCCTCCATCATCCATCCATCCATCCAGCTCCATTCATCCATCATCATCATCCAACCATCCATCATCCATCCGTCCATCCATCCATCCATCCATCCATCTCCATTCATCCATCATCCATCCATCTTTTAATCAGTCCATCCATCCATCCATCCATCCATCCATCTCCATCAATCCATCATCATCCATCCATCAAGCTCCATACATCCATCCATCCATTAATCCGTCTCGTTGGCTGTTAGCAGCTTATTAGTTTGTTAGTCATTATTAAAATGTCTTATTCTGGCCGTGAGCTTATTAAGGGTCTGGTCCTGTTAAGCCAGGGTTAACTGGTAGTTCTTTTGTAGCGTAGCATTATCCTCTAGGTCCAGTTAGCTTAGAGTTCGCCTCTTGTTCCTGTTAGTTTTCCGTTAGCTTTTAGCTCTTGACCCCTGGCTGCACTGTAAACCCAGAGGCTAACTTGTTGGAATTGTTGGAATTTGGATTTTCTGACTTTTTCATGAGCGAGGTCAGCAGTTTACCCCTGCTCCCAGTCTTTGTGCTGAGCTACGGCTAACATCGTGGGAACCCAGAAATGAAACTGATATCCATCTGAAACATCTGACAGGATCTCACTGAATGCTGCACTGCGTGAGCAGAAGCCTGATTTCCTGCTGCTGTTCTCAAGCAGATTTTGTGTTTGGTGGTGTAGGAGTTCATCCTCCTCCAGCTGATGAATCACAGTCTTCCTGTTTCACTGCAGATTTAATCAAATGTGAAAGTGGCACAAAATCATTTTTAAATGTCATAATGTAAAAACCACGAGGCGTTCACTGACGTGCCTACACAACACTGCACTCTTCACAGCAACAAGGAGGTTATTTGGGGCCAGCATGGCTGAATGCACCGAGAGGGAAATTGAAATCGTTAAGGGTTAGGGTGACTGATAATCATGACGTGTTCGTTGTTCCAGTATAAGTTAAAATAATTCTTAATCATTGTCAGAAGCTTCAGTGCAGCTCAACAACATTAATCATAATGAAACGAGTTTGGAGGAAGCTCTGCCTAAGAAGACGATTCAGGGGAAACAAAGTCCGCTCAGGTGGGTTTTGTGCAGCTCAGTTTGGGATCAGGGCCAGAATATTTGAAGCAGGAAGTGAGCTCCAGCTGCTGTCGCTGATGTCGCTGGTCGCAGCTCTTGCTGTGGTTAAAGTGATCGAGCTCGTCGTTCCTGTTTCAGGTGTTGCTGGCAGCAGTGTTGCTGCACACGGCGGCAGCGTGCAGCAGTTGCAGGTCTCTTATGTAACAGCAGCTTCCACCCTGCTGCTGAACAGATTAAAACCAGAGAGGATTAACACACACACACACACACACACACACACATACACACAAATACACACTGACTACAGCTGACCCACATCTACCACACAGGGAAACATACGCCTGTGTATGTTTGTGTATATGTGTAGTTATATGTGTGTGTTAGGATTACAGTACAGTTGTATTTGCTGTATCACATGTGTGTGTGTGGCGGTAATCTGCTGCTCAGAAACATCCTGCAGCCCCTGAACACATCACCATCCCCACCTCAGCAGGTGGACGTTTGAGTGTTTAAAATGAACAAAGTCTCATTCTCACGAGGAGAGAAGCTGCAACAGTCAGAGGCTGAGGTGAAACTCAGCATTAAATTCAGAATAGAAACAGAACTCAGAGTAGAAACAGTAAATTCAGGATAGAAACAGTAGAACTCAGAATAGAAACAGTAGAACTCAGAATAGAAACAGTAAATTCAGAATAGAAACAGTAGAACTCAGAATAGAAACAGTAGAACTCAGAATAGAAACAGTAAATTCAGAATAGAAACAGTAGAACTCAGAATAGAAACAGTAAATTCAGAATAGAAACAGTAGAACTCAGAATAGAAACAGTAGAACTCAGAATAGAAACAGTATATTCAGAATAGAAACAGTAGAACTCAGAATAGAAACAGTAGAACTCAGAATAGAAACAGTAAATTCAGAATAGAAACAGTAGAACTCAGAATAGAAACAGTAAATTCAGAATAGAAACAGTAGAACTCAGAACAGAAACAGTAGAACTCAGAATAGAAACAGTAGAACTCAGAATAGAAACAGTAAATTCAGAATAGAAACAGTAGAACTCAGAATAGAAACAGTAAATTCAGAATAGAAACAGTAGAACTCAGAATAGAAACAGTAGAACTCACAATAGAAACAGTAGAACTCACAATAGAAACAGTAAATTCAGAATAGAAACAGTAGAACTCACAATAGAAACAGTAAATTCAGAATAGAAACAGTAGAACTCACAATAGAAACAGTAGAACTCACAATAGAAACAGTAAATTCAGAATAGAAACAGTAGAACTCACAATAGAAACAGTAGAACCGTGTCAGCGTGTTGGACGTTAAAGAGCAGCTGCAGGGCAGAAACACGATGAAAATAGAAAAACTCGATCGATTTGATTGATCTGCTTTTGTTGTCTTGTTTCTCCATGATGCCGCGTTGAGCTTCAGACTCAGTGTTCACCGAGCAGCAGGGCATGCTGGGAGCTGGAGGAAGAGGCCATCTGTTCATTCAGTCCATCCTGCCAAGTCCTCCACAGACCCCCCCGCCCCGACACCACCACCCCGCTTCCTCACCTGAAAGCTTCCATTCACGTCGTGACCTGCAGTGTGTTCTGTGCTGTGGCGAAGGCTGCGGCCTGTAGAGGGCGCTCTCTGGACTCCACACTGAGCAGCTCTCAAACTGTCTGTTTGTGTTTCAGTACCTCCATGAGAACGGCGTTGTCCATCGTGACCTCAAACCAGAGAACCTGCTGTACGCCGACCTGTCGCTGGATGCTCCGCTGAAGATCGGTAACAAAGCAACCGTTTAAATCTGTCAATAAAACTTTATTGAACGCAGCCTGTGATCGGCGACACAGAGGCTACAAATATAAGAGCTTTCCTGTAAAGTTACGTTCAATGAAACAGAAGCGTCTTCACCTTCTGTGATGGGACGTTTTCACAGTGAAGCTGAATGTGTGGACGTTTAGTGACGACAGGGACACAAATCAAAAATCAGACATAGTTTAGAGGACTGCTCACCTCCACCCACACCTCCGTCACCTGTAGATCAGAAGGAAGATACGTTTTAGGAAAGTCTCACCAGCTGAAATCCAAACACACACACCTGTCTGCTCGGCTAGCTCGTCCAGAGCTAACGGTCAGGTGTGGTGTGATGCGTGGGGTTAGCTAGTCGCTCAAAGTCACTTTTGATTGGTTAATTTATGTATCGCCTCAAGTTGAAGATGAGCCATCAAAAGTGTTCTTACAGGAAGAGAAAAGAGAGGGAGACATGAAAATAGAGAAGACAGAAGCTCTCTTGGACGGAAGTCATCTCATTGGCTGACTGAGCTCTGGGTTTTCAGGCGTTTTTCACTTTAATGCTGCAGCTGCTACGTCAGTGTTGAACAAATGTGCTGAGTACTTCCAATGTGAACAGGAATCCTTCTGTCATGTGGACCCTTGTTTATTTTGTGCTCGGAGGCTGAAAGCAGAATCATTTTCTTTTCTTTGGTTGAATGAATGAATGAATGAACGCATGAACCATCACATCTCATTGGATCCATTTCTTTGGACGAGAAGAAGCTTCGGTGTGTCAGCCTCCAGATGGCTGGTGGGCCTCCAGCTAATAGTTCCAGATGGAAGAAGCTCACATTCAGCCTCCACTCTGTTTCACCAACACCACCACTTTCCTTTAGTTCAGAGAGTCTCCTGCAGAGAGACACGTTCACCTCCACCTCCACCTTCCACTGCTTCACCTCCTCGTTTAACTTTAAATAGAAACTGGAAACAGCAGAAAGACATCAGTGCAAGAACATTTTTATCTCAAAGCCTCAACAGTGAAATGAAACAATGAACAATAATTTTTTCTTTTACTTCAGTTCCGATGAAGGAATGTTCTCCTCTCTTACAGCTGACTTTGGTCTTTCCAAAATCATCGATGACCAGGTGACCATGAAGACGGTCTGTGGCACACCGGGGTACTGTGGTGAGTTTACCACCTTAACTATACTGTGATGAAGCTGTACTCGCAGTACTGAATGATGCAGATAGAGTACTTGGTGGTGCAATAGGAGGAGTAAATCACTGAAAGCAGATGAGGCTTTCCCCTACCTTTCGGTGGTTCAGTTATACATTGTAATAGATGGTGTAGCAGCAGGAGATGGTGCAGCAGCAGCAGCAGATGTGTTTAATGACCTGTGTTGCTGTGATACCTGGTAGCTGGCAGTGATGTGTTCAGGGCAGCCACTGCTCTGTGGGATTTCACATAACTCTCAGTTAGAGCTTCTGTCAGCCATCTGCCAGCTAACAGGCTCCTCTGCCTGCAGCTCCAGAGATCCTGCGGGGGAATGCCTACGGCCCTGAAGTGGACATGTGGTCAGTGGGTGTGATCCTCTACATCCTGTGAGTCCATTAACACCTTGGAACCAGTCCTCGTATCCACACACACACACACACACACACACACACACACACACACAGTATACAGAGTATAGATTTCAGTTTTATGGACTTCCGTCTGCCTCATTACAGCCATTAAAGGAAGATAACGTGAAACCCTGCATCCTGTGGTCCTCAGACTGGACAGTGGGCACGCTGCTCTGGTTTTCTACTAGTGGATTTTTCCTGACCACTCAGTTGAAATGAGATATTCTTTAGCCTCTGGAGGTTATTCCATCTCTAAGCCTTCCTTTTTGGTCATCAGCAAAATCACAAAAAGAATCTCTAATTTGAAATTAAGATCAAATAAGATAAGACTATTGATCCCACACCAGGGAAATTAAGTCGTTACAGCCAGCAAGTATTACAAAAAGCAAAATCAGATCAAGCCGCTGTGGCTCAGGAGGTAGAGCGGTCGTCCACCTATCAGGGTCGGTGGTTCGATCCCTGGCCTTGGCAGTCCACATGCCGAGGTATCCTTGGGCAAGATACTGAACCCCAGAGCTGCCCCCGATGATGCGCCATCGGTGTGTGAATTCATATATACGTCACTTTGGATAAAAGTGCCTGAAATGACTAATTGTAAGTCTTGTAATGTTTTATTTGTTTCAGTGTTTGAGTTAACGGCTTGAATGGCAGCCACATATTGAACTCTATTACCTGTTCCATTAACTCCAGTACCTGTTCCTCAGACTCTGTGGCTTCGAGCCCTTCTTTGACCCGAGGGGGGATCAGTACATGTACAGCCGCATCCTCAACTGTGACTACGAGTTTGTGTCTCCGTGGTGGGACGAGGTGTCCCTCAATGCCAAGGATCTGGTGAGTTCTCTGATCCTCCTCCAGACATCCTGATGCGTAGTGTTGTGACAAACTTCTGTTGACTTGGACTTGTTTGGAAGGATTTTACTTAGACCTGTCTCAAATACTTGAGACTTAACTTTGAATTGTCTGGAATGTCTCGGACGTGAGACTCGTCTTCAGTTAGTCATCAGTTCCATCAGACTTGACCGGTCCTGCTCCTTCCTGTCCATCTGCAGGTCAGCAAGCTGATTGTCCTTGACCCTCATAAGCGCCTCAGCGTCCGGGAGGCCCTGCAGCACCCCTGGGTGCTCGGGAAAGCGGCCCGCTTCTCCCACATGGACACTACCCAGAGGAAACTACAGGAGTTCAACGCTCGGCGCAAGCTGAAGGTGAGGAAGACACATTAGTGTTGACCGCTGAGAAAAAACCGATCAAAAATATCCAAAGATTCAAAGGCTGAAGACAACACTGACATGTCCACATAACGAGCTGCTGATGTGAGTAATCGTTCCTCCTGTTCATACTGGCTGTGAAGCGATGCCTGCCAGGTCTCATCATGTGTCAAAAACTGAGGCTTCAGCAGTACAACTTACATAAAATAAGTGGGTCAAGAAGATCTGGAAGATTTCTTGGGGGGTTAAAGGTCTGTAACCCCAGAATGCAGCACGTCAAACGTGCTGTTAGAGAGGAGGAAGTTCCAGCTTTTCACTGTATCAGAACTACATACCTACTGTCTAAAAATATAGAAATAGAAAGCAAGTGTGTGTGTGTATGTTCATTTTCAATGTGTGTGTGTCAATAGGCTGCCATGAAGGCTGTCGTGGCAACCAGTCGTATGCACGAGGGCTCACGGCGTCGTACCGACAGCTGTGAGATTCCGGGCTCGGGGGCTTCCAGGCAGAGCAGCATGCAGCAGGACCCGGCGCCTGAGTCAACAAGCCCCGCCCCCGCTGACAAAGAGACCCCGGCCCCAGATCAGCAGCCACCGCAGGAAGATGAATCAAAGTCCGCCGGCCACAGCACCATCGGCCCCTCTCCTCCACGTAGCCCCAAACCACCCGGCTCCACCCCTACTAGACCACCCCTCCGGGTCGATGGGCTCCGACAAGCGTCCATCGTCCCCAAAACTGTTCCGGTCCAACCCCGACTACCACAGAAGAGCTGCTCTGTGGTAGAGCCTGCCTCCAGGGTCGAAGCCACGCCCACATTGACCACACCTCCGAGTCCTAATAGTCTCAGCAATGGCTTCACAACAGGGGCGGAGCCAGCCAGTAAGCCCACCCACTGCCAGTGATCACCTGACCAACAGAGCGGAGACGCGTCACTCTGCATCGACCACAAACATCACAAGATAATGTGAAGGTTCAGCCTTCCGTTAACTCTTTACAAACATTTAAAATCAGTTATTGGGACCAAATTACTCCAGAACGCAGAGCATTTGTATCATCCAGAGCTACATTTTTCAGCACTTCAACATCTTCCAATTCTGTAGCCCTGCTGTTAAGCTAACACGCTAACATGCTAATAGTACTCACTGAAGGTCTGCTGGAGTAGTAGTTCTGTTTTTACTGTTGAGCTGCTGGTTTTCAGTTGGAGGCTGGAGGTGATTCAGGAGACCAAAAAGCAAAAAGCATTTATCTCACATCAGGACTTACAAGCGATTAAATCTCCTCTGCTCTTGCTGCTGTGCTAAGAAAACAACTCAGAAGCCATGGAGGTCTTTCTATGGACAGAAAGAAATGCTTGTCCTTCAAACAGCATTTGACCAACAAACTCTTCTGTCTTCATGTAAATACATTTTTAAAGGCTGTCGAGTGCAGGTTATTAGCTGAGGTATTAGCAAGCTGGTTTTTCTAGCAAAACATCCAGTTTATTTATCCAGATAGAGTTTATTTCTATCACATAAGATTAATGCTCAGATTCTCTCTCTGTTTAGTGAATAATAAACATTATAAAGCTATCAGCCCTAATCATGAACTGTAACCTGTAATTTACACAAAGCTGACCTGAAGCTGGAGCACCGCAGTGGAAACACAACGTGAGGAAACTGTAAATCCCATCAGCAGCGCTTTTATATTTTGAACATATTTGAAAAGCTAAATTTGCCAACTGAAAATAGCAAGCAGGCTAGCTTGGAGAACTGCTGTGGCTAGAGCTAGCACAGTCTGGACTGGGCTGTTAGCAGTTAGCTTGCCTGCTACAGTTGTTTGCCAACAAGCCCTGAATCATTTCAGTTGTTATGTTTGTAAGTTCAGCTGCCCGCTGAGGTTCAGGAAATCTGAATCAGGCTCCTAAAGCTGTCAAAGTTATCTTGTAGAAATTACTTCAAACACTTGTCCAAAAGAGGCTCAATGTAGAAGGTTGCCCCCTGGATGAGAGGCTGTAGTTACCTGCACAATAATCCACTCAAGTCAATATTCATATAACAAAAAATGTTGTCAGGTAATGTTTAAACTTACACAGGTGCCATTTACACCTGGGGAACACTTTCAGATCAGGCTCTGATCAATCTGACAACGATGCCATTGTAATCTGATATGCTACATTTACACCGGCAGTCATGTGAGCTTTTACTGATCCAGATCAAATATTCAGGTATGTACACTTGTCACATGTTGATACCTAATGAAAAGGGGGTCAAACACTGGTCCTGGTTCACCATTGCTCCGTCTACTGACACAAGTCAAATGTGGAGCCTAGAGGTGGAGGAATAGTTCAAAGGACTTTGGGAAAGACACTTTTTAGCTTCTTTAATAGAGAGATGTCAGGATCATCATCACTGAGTCACTGTAAATGACCTCGGCATCATTTTCCTCGTCGGCAGATTGGCCTCCTTCAGTCGCAGAGGCTGTGTTTGGTCCTGATCCGGACGTGTTCACTGGGAGGCTGCTGAGCCTGTTCTGGTTCACATGGTGTAAACACCAACAATCCTCCGGTGCTCTGAGCTCTCGGTTGGAAAAGACTCCACTCAGCTAACAGGGCCACTAGCTGGATGGCTAACTGAGCTAAATAGCTAATGGCAGCGACCAGCTACAGCCAAAGATAGCTACAGCAAAGAGCACAGTGAGCAGCAGGTAGCAGTTACTCTGGCGATATGCTGCCTCGTCTGTTTGGAGCGACCTTCGACAGGTGGCCACTTTGACCTGTTGTACCTGTAAGTTCTGATGTGGGACGAACAGACTCAGGTCTCCTCTCCAGCTCCTTCTTCTCCTGGTGCACCAGGTGGTTCCCCGGACGCTCAGGACGAAGCTGATTGATTGTATTTCATTAAACTTTGGTAACATGGAGCACATCTGTGTGGAGACGGATGTGAAGGACGAGGACGGCGAGCAGCTTCGTCTCGCTCTGGTTGTTCTTCAGTGTGAACTTGCTGCTTCAGAGGCTTCAGACTTTCACAGTGAAACTCAGAGGACAGACAGAAGGTTTCTGGTTCAGTTTGAGAGACAATCTGTTTTGACTTTTTTATCCTTTCTACTCTTTACTGTTGATTCCTGCTGACTTTATCATGCAGCTGTATGAGTAGATAGATCCAGTCCATAGTGTTCAGGTAAGTGACGTGTTCGTGAGCTTCTAGTAAAACGTTGTGTTGTTTACACTTTATCAGCAGTGATGATGATGATGATGATGATGATGATGATGATGATGATGATCTCCTGTTTGCACTGTACATAGTTTGGTTTTAGACAGATTATTACTGCCATCTTTATTGCTCCACTTGACCAGAGACACAATCGATGTTCAGACACCCAAAATACAAAATTTTGACCCTTAGCCTTGAAAATCAAAACGCTTTCCTCTGATCGGAAAACACACATTCTACCTCTTTTTGCACAGGGGCTTCCAAAATGCTAAAAACGAGCAGATGTCTCTGGAAAGAAAATAACGAGCCGAGTAGTCAATGCCACTCTAAGAAATCCACACGGACAGTCCAGAGAGGACTGCAGCTTGAGAAAACAGACAGGTTCAAGCCAACCACCGCTGGTCAAGGACTTCAGAGATGCTGCAGACGTGGATGGTCAAGAATGTCTGGGTCCATATTTATCAAACATCTCAGATGATGGAATCATTTTGAACTGCACATGAAGTCTTAGAACTTTCTTTACTTTCTGAACTCATATCTCATTAATATGACAACATGCTTATTAAATTCTGACTAAAGCAGAACAATTATGTTTGATGCAGAGGAGAACACCTGACCTCACGACGTTAGACGTTTCTGGGATGAAGATTCAGCTGTGACACTGATGATTCTGTCAGAAACAAGTTCAGCACTCGTTAAGCGATCGTTGATCACGTTTATGCAGTTCGTATCGACGACGAGGGTGCGCAGTGAGAACAGACGGTGGTCTGATAGATGCTGTGGATTTATGCATCTATCAGAAAACTACAGCAGCTCAGCATAACTTCAGCCTTCAGAGTGAAACTGAAACAGTCCTGAATAGTTCTGGTCTGAGGTGGGACTGTTTCTGTCCAGGTGGACCCTCAGAGATGTTTGATTTTTATGGTCCTGCCCTTGTCTGCATGTCTAAGAGCTGTTTGTCCTGTCACATTGATCAGTATGTTTTCTCAGGTTCCTGTGCTTTTTGTTCTGTCTCAGCCACCGTCCCGGGTTGTGAAGAGGAACGCGGTCGTCCCTTCAGGGCTTTTCTCTTTAAAGGGGAACCAAACGTCCCAAACCTCTGGAGCCCTCGCAGCTTTCAATGCTGAATATACCTGTGATCACCTGTGAATCCTGACAGCTGCTGGTACTGGACTGGACTAGTGTCAGCTGATGACATCAAACATCAGCCAGCAACAGGTGGACAATTCAGTACCTTCTGTCACCACTAGATGTCAGGCTTCACATAGTCCTGCTGGTCCACTTGAACCCCTTTCAGAGCAACACAGTGACGTGGGTCGGCGGTCTACCTGAACGGGTCGACGTGTGGTAAAAAATGGTCAAATTGATGCAGCCCCTACAGCAACCCCTTCCCACGCTAATGCTTCATGACAAAACAGAAGCTCTGTGATTGGTTCTTTCAGCTGTCAGTCAATGGAGGCATCTCTTCTGGAGCAGCTCAGACTGCAGTTTGGTTCCTCTTTAAATAATCTGAGTTCTGCATGTCCTCTGTTGGGCTGATGTGCAGCAGCATTTACCTGTCCACAGGTGTGTCTAACTTCTTGCCAAATGGAACTCACTGGATAAACCAGCTGACATGGTAACAAGCATGCACTCTGTATATTTGATTTGCATCTATACTCTTATGTACAAACATGAATATTTTGCTTGTATTTATCTGGGCTCCTGACGAACGTTCGGAGGCTGAGCTGTAAACGGTCTTTGTTTTGTGTTTGCTGAGTGAACTCGTACCTTTTTTATTTTGATGGATGACATATAAACTGACATAGTGACAGTCTTAGCTGTTACATGTGTATCTTTGCATGTATTATTTCACTTCTGTTGATCATATCAGATTAAAGACTCTGAACTGGACTCAGTGGCAGCAGCTGATCTGGGTTCAGTCTGATTGAACTTTTGCTATGGGGCTGGCACAGTAAAGGACTGCTGGTAGAAGTTGCTTTGTGCTGGAGGACAGATGGACGGATGGGGGGGGGGGTGTCAGTGTTTCTCCATCGTCCATCTAAGAGACGTCTGTTCACATCACATTTTAGATTGTCCAAACAGATTTAGTCAGTTGAGCTTCTTTCTGTGACGTCTCAATGTTTCACACGTTACACGATGGAGAGACACTGAATCCATTTTCTGTCCAGCAGAAACAAGTCGTGAACACATTAACATGTGGTCACCTAAAGAACAACATGATGATTGATGTGAGTCCAGTTAACGATGAGCTGCAGTCAGCTGACCAGACACCCACTCAGTGTCTCAGTGTCATTTATACACTGACATCATAAAAATGTCCATGAACGCATTCACAAAAACGAGGCTGAAGTCATGAAGCTGCGTTTGCAGGTTAAAGTTTTACACAGAAAACACACGTTAAGCTCATGAATGATGACACACGGTATATTTCAAACTGCCCAACAGTTCGTCCATCTGCAGCCTCACAGCTGTTTGAGTCTCAGTCTCAGACTTGAACCCGAGACCTCTGAGTCGCAGTCAGTCCCTCGAGCAGACTCTCTGTCTGAAAACCTGTCCCTCCTGGATCGTCCCACACCAGCATGTGGATCTGGACCTCCAGTCAGCCGCCGAAACCTCCCACACCGATATGGCACCGTAGGCTCCATCCCCCTCTGACCTCACCCATGACACCTCCGACGATGTCACCGCCGTGTCATTGACCCACCACAGGACATCCTGCAGAGGTGAGTTTAGTCCTGTCAGGAGGCAGACCAGCAGCTGAGGAGATCTCGGGTCCTGAGAGACCGGGACGAACGATAAAATCTGGACAGATGGACCAGGAGCTGCAGACAGACATGGACAAAATAATAATACAAACAAGTTTTGTTATTATTTAAATGAAGTGCTTCACACGTGGCAGGAAACTACAATAACTCGTGAAAAGATCTTTGTTCTTCAAAAGAGAAATGGAACGTTTTGAATCAGATTTTTACAAACTGATTATTTATTATTCCATAAAAGATTTCCTTCAACAGGCTCAATAAATTTCAAAATAAAACAGGAAGTGGTCGATTTCTCTGTATGTTTGTTTTACAGTGAAGGTGGAATCTGTGGCTGGAATGATGGACGTGTCTTTCATGATCTAAGTTGACTTTTAATCCGAACGTCTGCACGAAGTGATTTAACATTTATTGATGAGAGTCAATCAAACCACCACAAAGAGATTTTTCACATCTACCTGTTGTCGCATTTTGACGGTGACAAAGATCATCTTCATCACAATCGGCTGCTTCCTCACCAGCGTCCACCAGCAGCCGGGTTCCACTGCTGAAAACCATTGAGAAAGAGACAGACTGTCCTCTGGGCAAAGACCAAACACACCAGCATCTACGAGAGGAGAAACGGAGGTGGTTCCAAACACAGAAAGCTCGAACCCACAAAAACACTGACAGATCAGAGTAAAGCAGCACTTCACTGCAGGACGAAGACGAAGGTCAGCGCTGTGTCCATCCCGAAGTCTCGTCTTCCTTCTGCTGTCCAATCGATACTGGGTCCACCTGAAGTGACGATTAGTTACGCTCTTAATAAACATTCTTGTAATATATGATGATGAGTTCAGTCGAAAATCTTAATAATGACTCAATTTAGTTTGAAGAAACGTCTTTTAAAGTCTGTTTTTAAGACACTTTGACTTTAAAGTCTTCATGTGTCTGTTTTTAAACAGATTTCTACCTTCGGTTTAAGTCTTTGTGTCTTTTGAAGTGGATCGTTACCTTTGATAGAAGTCGCTGTCGTCGGTGCCGCCGTCGGCGTGAAGCCCACAGACCTCCTGTCAGTTAGTGTTCCTGGTTTGTAGAACCAGGAGACTTTGTGGAGAACAGAAATATGAGAAACTGTTGGAGCAGAACACCATCAGTCTCCAGAGGAGCCAAACTGCTCTGGGATCAGATCGACCGTTGGTTCAGTCAGTTGGTGAAGGACAGAAAAACAGGAAATTTCCTCACTGGCGCCTCTGATAAGATCCGTATATCAAACTGTCAAAGACAGAACGTAAATCATCACGTTTGTTACAAAGTTCAACGATAAAAGAATTTTTCCAACAAGCGCGGAGAAATGAAACCGAATTGAAACTAGAGGAAAGTTTCAGAAAGTTTTCAAACCTCTGATAAATGACAATGAGGTACAAGTACACACATTAAACTCGCTGCAGTGCAGTACAGCCGACCTGTCACTGCGTTAGTTTGTTGAACTTTATTGGTCTTGTTCCTCTTTGGCTGTTGACATGGTTATTAATAACACCTGCCTCTGGGCTGAGTTCCTCTCATGGGATCGGATCCCGCTGTCGCTCCACCACATCTGTGTTTACTCGGTGTTCAGGAGGTATTTGTCTGATATGCTGTAAGATGTCTTTGGTGGACATGTTGTATGTCCTGCACGATGTGTCCTGAGCTCTTGGACTCTTGGACCTTGTCCATGTTGTATTCAGAGTGGAAATACTGAAAGTACATTCACAGTGACGTAAACACGTCAATCTTCCAACGGAGCAGAGTGATACCTGTATGCAACCAGACCGCGCTCAGACGTGATTGGTCAACACAACTCGGACCACAAACCGACACCAGATGCTTCCTGCGCCAGAATCTTGTCCCCTGCCTCCTGATTGGGCATCAACTGCAGATATCAGTTTATAGACTTCCGTCTAATACTGGTGGAAAGTAACTACAGTACTTTAGCAACTAGAGGTACTCCACTGGAGTATTTCCATTGTCTGCTACGTTGTACTTGTACTCCACTACTTTCCATTTATTTGACAGATATCAGGTGTTAAAAACATTTGATGATCTTATTAAATTCAGCACTTTGTTGCAGGTGTCTTCTGTGTCCTCATCATGTCTCACACATAAAGCTGGAGACAGACAGAGTTCATGGCAGAGACGAGTTTCCAGCGCCGTGACATCCTGACGGCGAGCAGCGAAGGCGGGAAGACGAAGAGTTCAGCAAGCGAACATGACGAAGGACAGCAGCACTTCAACAATTCAGTCTGTCTGTCTGTCTGTCTGTCAACTGTCTGAGATTAATCTTTTTTTGGATTTATTGACTATTGATCACAACTGACTCCCAATCAAAAACAGAACTTTCGGTTTTGGTCACATGACTCGTGTTCGCCGTCTGTCAGAGAAAAACATCAAACACTGAAAAAAGTTTAAGACAAACGATGAAATCATGTGAAGGTTTGGACAGAAACATGTTTAATAAACGGGCTGAAGGTAAATGTACTGCGTTTCATGACATCATCCAGGTGTTAATACGTTGGACAGTGAGTCATCATTGTTTCTTCATGTCTGCGTCTTCATGATTGACGCCGCAGTAATAAACAGCCGAGTCGCTGCGCTCGACGCCGTGCAGCAGCAGCGAGCCGTCGGTGGCCGCCGAGACCTTCTGAGGACCGACGCCGGAGCCGTACGTCACCCTCCGGCTGCCAGTGGACCTGAGGGACAGAAGCAGCTGAGGACCCTGTCCTGCTGACTTCCTGTACCAGCTGAGGGTGGAGGCGACGGCGGCACTGGAGGCGTCCAGCAGGGGGCACCGCAGGGTGGCGTCCTCGCCCACTCTCACCTGCACAGTGGAGGCGGGCGGAGCGACAGCGGCGGCGGCGGCACGCTGCTCCCGCCAGAAACCTTCAACACAAACCGATCGATCAACAGAATCAACGATCGTAAAATGTAAAAGACAAGAAGTCTGAAGTAAAATCACTGAACGATCAAAACGTCACCTCATCAATGAAACGATTGATCAGTTTCTGAAGAGAAACATGAAGGTTCAAAAAACACTGATCGTCTTGCAGAATGGATCACAGAACGAGTGAGGAAAAAACATGACGGACGGTTCGTTCATTCATTCGTTCATTCATTCATTCGTTCGTTCATTCGTTCTGTCACAAGTTGTAAACATACTGCACGTCTGTCACCAACAGTACTTTAAAGTACTGCAGTATATCTTAACATATACACAGCCCCTGACCCTAAAAAGACGAGAGACGATATAAAGACGTTAAAGAGTCGATAAAGATGATAGAAATGATAAAAAGACGATAAAGAGACGATAAAGATGATAGAAATGATAAAAAGACGATAAAGATGATAGAAATGATAAAAAGACGATAAAGAGACGATAAAGAGACAATAAAGATGATAGAAATGATAAAAAGACGATAAAGAGACGATAAAGATGATAGAAATGATAAAAAGACAATAAAGAGACGATAAAGAGACGATAAAGATGATAGAAATGATAAAGAGACGATAAAGATGATAGAAATGATAAAGAGACGATAAAGAGACGATAAAGATGATAGAAATGATAAAGAGACGATAAAGATGATAGAAATGATAAAAAGACGATAAAGAGACGATAAAGAGACAATAAAGATGATAGAAATGATAAAGAGTCGATAAAGAGACGATAAAGATGATAGAAATGATAAAGAGACGATAAAGAGACGATAAAGATGATAGAAATGATAAAGAGACGATAAAGATGATAGAAATGATAAAAAGACGATAAAGAGACGATAAAGATGATAGAAATGATAAAAAGACAATAAAGAGACGATAAAGAGACGATAAAGATGATAGAAATGATAAAGAGACGATAAAGAGACGATAAAGATGATAGAAATGATAAAGAGACGATACAGATGATAGAAATGATAAAGAGACGATAAAGAGACGATAAAGAGACGATAAAGAGACTCACCGCAGAGAGAGAGCAGGACAACGGCGACCAGCAGAGACGCCATCAGCAACAGACGACCAACAAAGCGTTTCAACCACGGCGAGGACGAGAGCACGAGATGGGGGGGGAGAGAGACACAGTGCACTCTCTCTCACACACACACACACACACACACACACAGATGTGCGCTCACTGGCAGTTAATGTGACCACAAACAGCTGCTCAGGACTGAACGTTTAAAGCGTGTGGAGCACTGCAGCCGCCTGTCAATCAATCAATCCATCAGCTGATTGGTGGAATCAATCAATCAATCAATCAATCAATATTCCTTTATTTGTCCCGCGAGGGGAAATTTCAGAATACAGCAGCATCAGTAGAGATTAGTAAAGATTAATATAAGAAGTGCAATGCAGATTAGAACACGAAGCGATCAACACGAAGCGATCAAACATCATCGATTTAGTAAAAACATTCTGATGATCTGCTGAACTTGACTTTTCAGTGGAGATAAAATATTTTGGGTCTTGGACGTTTTGTTGTCTGAAAGCGGAGCCAACACTTTCATGGTCAGTTCATCTTCATCTTCTTCATTTGTGTATGAAACGTTTTATTGAGACGAGACTGCAAATCCACAGACTTTCAAGAAGCTGCAGATGGATCAATGAGACTGTCTTCTTCTGTCCCACTGCTGTTCAGAGGAGCAGGAGGAGGAGGAGGAGGAGGGGGGGGAGAAGGGGGAGAAGGAAGAGGAGGAAGAGGAGAAGTTTAACATTCAGCTAAAAGAAATGACAAGAAGCATTTTTCTGTTCATCAATCAAACTTAAAAACACGTCGACCAAACTTTGATGATTCCTTATTGATAAAAGCTCGACTTCATGAAAACGACGTTGGAACATGTTGATTAATTAACGGGATCACAAACGATCCATTCACACGTTCATCTACAGATCTGTTATATCCATATTTCCCTTTTCAAAGGAAACAATGTTCCTTTAAAAGTCCCATTAACAGCTTGGATTTACTGCTCTGAGGTCGGCGCGACACACAGAGTCACTGCTCTGAGGTCAGCGTGACGCACAGAGTCACTGCTCTGAGGTCGGCGAGATGCACACAGTCACTGCTCTGAGGTCGGCGTGACACACAGAGTCACTGCTCTGAGGTCGGCGTGACACACACAGTCACTGCTCTGAGGTCGGCGTGACACACACAGTCACTGCTCTGAGGTCGGCGTGACACACAGAGTCACTGCTCTGAGGTCGGCGTGACACACAGAGTCACTGCTCTGAGGTCGGCGTGACGCACAGAGTCACTGCTCTGAGGTCGGCGTGACACACAGTCACTGCTCTGAGGTCAGCGTGACGCACAGAGTCACTGCTCTGAGGTCGGCGAGATGCACACAGTCACTGCTCTGAGGTCAGCGAGATGCACAGAGTCACTGCTCTGAGGTCGGCGAGATGCACAGAGTCACTGCTCTGAGGTCGGCGAGATGCACAGAGTCACTGCTCTGAGGTCGGCGTGACGCACAGAGTCACTGCTCTGAGGTCGGCGAGATGCACAGAGTCACTGCTCTGAGGTCGGCGAGATGCACAGAGTCACTGCTCTGAAGTCAGCATGACGCACGACATCATGACGATGTGTAATGATGCGTTTGAGCCTCACGGAGACGCTGCAGCACCTGCAGACATCCACAGCTGCAACTGAGGAGACACAACAAATGCAGAGAAGAAGAGAAACAAACAACACAGAGAAGAAGAGGAAGTGCCTCAAAGGTCTTCCAAAAGGTTTAAGGAGTGGTTAGAATTTCACTTCCAAAATTCGGGGATTCTGTTTCCAGAATCTGAAAAATTACCTTGCAGCGCCCTCTACAGTCCATTCCAATATCCCATCTTGTTGTTTATAGATTATTTTACGGATCTTAATTTGGAATTATGGAATATTGACATTTTCTATGAAAACCCCTTAACCTTAACTTAACCTTAACCTTAACCTCAGTCTTCATCCTAAAATGTAACGATTGACATTATGAGGACCTGCATTTTGTCCCCATAAGGAAGGCGAGTCTCCACAACATGGAACACACACACACACACACACACACACAATCACACACACACTTGTAGGTCAGAGGTGATGGCTAAGACATCGTCCCGCTGTGAGTCCGTCTCTGACGCTCCATCCCTCGTCCCAGAATGGGCGGGGCTGGGGCAGCAGCTGTCACTCATCACACACCCTGCCTCCCTCCAGCACTCTGTTGCGACACACGCCATCGAGACGCTGTCAGTACATTTTTGTGGCTCTTCTGCAGACAGTCGATCTGTTGGGAGTGATTGATGCTTCAGCGTCGATGTGGCGCCGCCGTCGATCTGTGCACGGGAAATTCAAGGAGGGAATTTTCTAACTTAAAACAAGTCAGGTGTCCACAGTTTGTCCTCGATGGTGTTCATGCTGGACATTCAAAGATGTCTTCTGCTGCTCTGTCAATGGAAGTGATGAGGACAGAATCCAGTCATCACTGTGA